>NC_056725.1:1730907451-1730912451 GCF_019279795.1 Protopterus annectens
TTTTGTATTGTTTTAGACATTACTTTTGTCACTGTTATAGTTGGCTATGTTAGCTCAGTCAGAGAGATGAAAAAAGTAGACAGGAATATAGGGAGATGAGGCATATGGCAAAGAGAGAGGTGGAGAAGGCAAAGGATAAGGCGTATAGAGAGTTGTATGAAAGGTTGGACACTAAGGAGGGAGAAAATGACCTGTACCAATTGGCTAGACAGAGGGACCGAGCAGGTAAAGGTGATAAAGGATAGTGAGGGAAACATACTAACAATGAGAGTGTGTTGACCAGATGGAAAGAGCATTTTCAGGGGGTCAGGAATGAAGAAAATGAGAGATAGAGAGAGAAGGTTGGATGATGTGAGGATAGTAAATCAGGAAGTGCAATGTTTTAGCAAGGAGGAAGTAAGGACAGATATGAACAGGATGAAGAATGGAAAGGTTGTTGGTCCATATGACATACTTGTGGAAGCATGGAGGTGTTTAGGTGAGATGGCAGTGGAGTTTTTAACCAGACTGTTTAATGAAATCTTGGAAAGTGAGAGGATGGCTGTGAAGTGGAGAAGTGTTTTTTGTACCAATTTTCAAGAATAAGGGTGATGTGCAGTGCTGTAGTAACTACAGAGGGATAAAACCGATCTGCCACAGCATGAAGTTATGGGAAAGAGTAGTGGAGCTAGGTTAAGAAGGGACGTGATCAGCAGTATGGTTTCATGCCAGGAAAGAGCACTACAGATGCGATGTTTTCTCTGAGAGTGTTGATGGAGAAGTATAGAGAAGGTCAGAAGGAGATGCATTGTGTCTTTGTGGACTTAGAGAAAGCATATGACAGGGTGTCTAGAGAGGAGTTGTGGTACTATATGAGGACGTTGGGAGTGGCAGAAAAGTATGTAAGAGTGGTACAGGATATGCACAAGGGTAGTGTGTCAGTGGTGAGGCCTGCTGTAGGAGTGATGGATGCATTCACGGTAGAAGTGGGATTACATCAAGGATCATCTCTGAGCCCTTTCTTAATTGCAATGTTGATGGACAGGTTGACAGAAGACATCAGACAGGAGTCCCTGTGGGCTATGATGTTTGTTGATGACATTGTGATCTGTAGTGAGAGTAGGGAGCAAGTTGAAGAGACCTTGGAAAGGTGGAGATATGCTCTAGAGAGGAGAGGAATAAAGGTCAACAGGACTAAGACAGAATATATGTGTGTGAATGAGAAGGAGGATAGAGAAATGGTGAAGATGCAGGGAGTAGAGTTGGCAAAGTGGTTGAGTTTAAATACTTGGGATCTATAGTTCAGAGTAATGGTGAGTGTGGAAGAGAGGTGAAGAAGACAGTACAGGCAGGGTGGAGTGGGTAGAGAAGAGGGTCAGGAATGATTTGTGACAGACGGGTACCAATAAGAGTAAAAGGAAAGGTCTACAAGAAGGTAATGAGATCAGCTATGTTATATGGGTTGGAGATGGTTGCATTGATGAAAACACAGAAGTTGTAGCTGGAGGTTCATAGGTAAGTACTAGGCTATCTGCCCAAGGGCATTTATAAGCCTAGCCAGAATGTGTTGGCTTTCACCACCCCCTTAGATTAGTTCCCTGTGCCTATGTCAAGCAGAGCCATTAGTTCCTTGCCCCACTGTCCAGCAGAGCCACTGCAGTGATCCCTGGGGTAAATTTTCTGTTTCCCATCCACCCGTCAAGGTTTCTCTTGAAGAGTGTTAGGGAGGGGCTCTGCCTGATGTATATTGGAATCCTGTTCCAAAGCATGGGGAGTCTCTGGGATAAGAATCTATCCCTTCAGCATGTCCTATTTATTGTTGTGGTGAGGTTTATATCTCTAGAGCATGTGGATCTCCAAGATTTGTTTTTTTTTTTTAGGTGGAGCATGTCCATCAATTCTGGGTTGGACATGGCCTTGTATGTCAGGCAGAGATCACCTCTGAGTAAGCGGTATGCAACCGAGTACAGCTGGAGTTTCTTGAGTCGGGCTGCATAGGGCATCTGTTTGAGGCCAGTAATCCTCTTGGTGAGGTTCTTTTGTGGTCTTTCCAGCTTTTGCAGGTGTCTTGTAAGGTACATCCCAAATGGGGCGTTGTATTCTATGATGGTCTAATGAGTGATGAGTAGAGAGGCACAATAACCTCTTTTGTTCTAGATGTGAACCCTTTTGTGATTAGGTGGGCCACATAGGATTTTCTAACCACCTTGACAATATGATTATCAAAGGAGAGATTACTATCTACTTGGGTCCCCAGATCCCTTATTACATTTCTGTATTTAGGGGACTACCACCTATGTGGTAGTTCGTGGGTACTTTGTTTTTTCCAAAGGGGGGTGACTATGCACTTTTTGGCATTTAGCTTGAGGCCATGATTTTGACACCAGGTATCCGTCTCAGTGAGACCCATCTGGAGGGTGTCTGTATCAGCCGGAGAATCAATTATGGCCCCTAGTTTGCAGTCATCTGCGAACTTGGTCAGCCATAGTCCTCCTATGCTTGCCTGTACCTCTGAGAAGTATATACCGAACAGGAGGGGTCCTAGGACTGAGCCCTGGGGGATGCCACTTGTAACCGGTTTAGAGTCGGACATAGAGCATGCAACTCTTACCATGTGGGTTCTATCCATGAGCCAGTTGGCAACCCATCTCGTGACTTAGGGGTTTATGTTCAAGCTGGTGAGCTTGTCTATAATACTAGAATGGGGAATTGTGTCAAAAGCCTTTGCGAGGTCTAGGTAGGCTGTGTGGACCTCCTTTCCTTCTTCTAATGCCTTGGTAACCATCTCAAAGAAGTCTACCAGGTTTAGGAGGCATGATCTGCCCTTAACAAAGCCAAACTGGGTAGGGGTCCAAGGTTTGGAGGTTCTCAATGTCTCTGTTAATGAGTTCCATGATGATGCGTTCCATGGCCTTGCAGACCAGGCTAGTCAGGCTTATAGGGCAATAGTTCCCGGGGTCCGTTGTGGCTCTACCTTTGTAGAGCAGGATAACTGTTGCTGTGCACCACTCTGTGGGTACATAGCCTGCAGAGAGGCTGAGTTTGAGCAGTGTGTTTAGGTGAGGGGTTAGTTCATTTTGGAGCTCTTGTAAGATACAGCCTGAGACACCATCCGGTCCCATTGAAGCTGTGTTTTTGGCTTTGGATAGGGCTGTTTTAACCTGTGTGTCGGTGATTGATGGGGCCCTACATTCTTCTGGTATGGTTATAGGCCCTTTAAGAGGTGAGGGGGTGAAGTCTGCACTAAACCTGTCCGCCAGAATGTTGGCAATATCAGTCGGTTCAGTGTATTTTGTGCCATTCTGCACTAACTCAGAGCAGATCCGAGAGTTTCCACTTAGGTTCTTGACATAGCTAAAGAACGAGTAACACAAATTCCACCAGCAAAGTTGGAAAGTCACAAAGCAAATCACCAAATACCTGCTCCGAGAACAATAAAGGTAGTCCATGCACAAAAAAGAGGGTAATCAGCCGAAGTATTCCAATGCAGCAAAAATGAAATTTTTTGATCCAAAAGATTATATCCAAAACATACGACAATACGATAGCACAAACAACAAATGACCGAGCGCTTTCGTCTCCCTTCGGAGACTTCTTCAGAGACAATTAAATTGGCTAAAGAATGCTTTGTGGTTATCTTTGGAGTCATTGGCAAGTTTTATTTCAAAACTAGCCTTGTATGATTTAATGAGAGATCATAGTTTCCTGCTGATACTGATCAGGGATGTCTTTCCTTCTTAGGATTTTACTCTTTTCTGTACTAGTTTCCTCCTTCTGTTGTATAGCTTGTTTATGGCAGGGGTCCGCCAGACTGGTTTCTTTTTCTTGGAGGAGTGATTCTTGGTTTTACTTGGGATAGCACGATCCATGCATTCCTGCAGATGCTCATAGAGTGCTTTTGTAAAGGTTTCAGCAGACTGGACAGCATTGTCCTTTAGCATGGGGGCTGTGAACCTTTCCACCTCAGTCTTAAGTAACGTGAAGTTTGCTTTTGAAAAGTTTTTCATGGTGGTTTCCTTGATTGGGGGTGGGAGCAGAATGTGGATATCCAGAGTGATTAGTCTATGGTCTGATCGAACCAGCTAGGGGTTGACCTCCGGTGTGGAACACCTGTCGCCTATGTGGGTGATGACTAGGTCCAATATGTTGTTCCCTTTGGTGGGGGTGTTAACCAGTTTATCCAGGGCAGGGTTAAAGATGTTAAGATTTGCACTGGGTGTGACGAGGATAGACAGGATTAGGAATGAGTATATTAGAGGATCAGCTCAGGTTGGACAGTTTGGAGACAAAGCCAGAGAGGTGAGATTGTGTTGGTTTGGATGTGTGCTGAGGAGGGATGCTGGCTATATTGGGAAAAAGATGCTAAGGATGGAGCTGCCAGGTAAGAGGAAAAGAGGAAGGCCTAAGATAAGGTTTATGGATGTGGTGAGAGAGGACATGCAGGAGGTTGGTGTGACAGAGTAAGATTCAGAGGACAGGAAGAAATGGAAACAGATGATCCACTGTGGCAACCTGTAATGGGAACAGCCAAAAGAAGAAGAAGACTTGCGTCACTGTTGTGAACCTGAAGTCTCTAAAGACTTTAGACCTTTAGTTTCATGTAATCACATGTCAATTAAATGGCACATAATCATTCACAGTGAAGCAATATAATGGTCTGCATTTTCATTGTTTGAAATGTCACTCTTTACTTGTGCCAAGAAGGAAAAGTAACTATCTTTGTGATTTCTATCATTTCATTACTGGATGTTGAAGACTTCCCCTTAGTAATAGCCACCTGTTAATGAAACCATACTTGGAACACTGGGCACTATTTAAATTATAAAACAATTGATGACAACACTGTAGTCTTACTTTCTGTATGTAGACCAGAAAGGAATGATGTTCCATTATAAATAACTAATGCCATCCAAGCTCCTTGAATACAAAAGTCATTTGATCAATTAGTGTAAACACTCCTTGTTATTTATTTAACCTGCTATTAAGCCCAGTAACTTACAAATAAAGAACAAGACCATTGT
>NC_056725.1:1730914951-1730962451 GCF_019279795.1 Protopterus annectens
ACGCAATCTGGAGAAATGTAAAAAAGTATTAATTTCCTCCTTTGCATTCACATGATGCAAGGTATCAACTAAATGTTGCTTTTCTCCTTTTTAAAATGCTCTCAGCTTTCATGTTGCTGAAACACATTTCCTGACTCTGCTAGTGAGGTTATAACTTATTTTTGGGGTCACCCACATACTGGAGAAGCGATGGAAATATGCTATACACTTTGATCCAGTAAAGCATATGGATCCAGAGTTTCATCCTGACTTTTGGGATATTTCAGTCAGAGCTGGTCAGCAGAGGGTTACCAAGAACCCAAAATTATGGTAAAGCTTAGCACAGGAACACTGGATGCATATTGGACAGATTAGCTGTATACATTTACATTGTGTTTTCTCCATGGCAAAGTGAACCAAATCATCTTGCTGCTGATCATGAACATTTTCTGGAGGGGTGGCCCATATCTCCACATAGAAGGTGCACTGTCTGACTTATTTAGTTAAGAAGCAGGAAATCCACTGGACACAAGTGTCCTTCTTAGTGGCAATCTGAGAGCCGAGTACTGTCTAGTTAAGTGATTTGCTCTGATTCAAAAACCATAAAGAAAAACTGAGGAAGCCAAACACAGAGTGATAGCTTACAGTCTTTGAAATAAAACTGCCAGATAGTGTTAATAGTAAAGATAGGACTCAGCATGAGTAGGACCAGAGAGAGAGAGAGAGAGGGCCTATTTTAATGTACTTGAACTTCTTATGGTTTGACATGCAAACTAAATACTAAAATGTCTGCCTCATTATTTAGTTTGTGCACTTCATCGTTATGCATTGTAGAGCTGCATGTTGTTGTTCATTAAAATATTGTTAGTGTTTGTTTATTTATTTATTTATTTTAAGAAATAGGTCCATGCAACTGATTTTTCACTGAGTCCATTGTTCATCACTGCGATGGTGAGAAATTGTTTTCACTTGTATGTAGAGAAATATACAATCCTGTTGGTAACAGCTGAGGATCAAAGCCAAAAAATGGACCCGAACAAAAACATGGTCCTGGACGCACAGTCAACTTTATTCACAATACAACTGTTAAGTGCTTTTGCCCTTTAAATAAGGAACTTCATCAGCACTATTAACTTAATTGCAAGACCTTTAAATGGCCTTAACAATCACATCACATTTAAACTTTCCAATAAGTTAATTAAAACCTGATTAGAACTCAATATAATAAATAACCCTATCTACCAAAAACTTCATAAAATAAAATATAATATGTTAAGTAAATTGGATGCCGCAGTGGTGCACCGGTTTGCATTGTCACCTCGCAGCAAGAGGTTCTGCAGTTCGATTCTTGTCTGGGGTGCCTCCTGTGTGGAGTCTGCATGTCCTCCCTGCATTTGTGTAGGTTTCCTCCCACATTACAAAGACATACACCTGGAGCTTTTTTCCCCCAAGCCTCTGTTGAAAATTGGCTAGTTCCAAGTCAGACTTTCCCAGTAAGCAAATGTTAAATAAATGAAATATATAACCTCATAAAATTCACTCATATAAAAATAATAAATATAAGCCAAATTTATTTACACACTGATTCTTATACTTCTAAAAACTGTAATTTCAATATTGGATATATTCAACACTCGTTCAACCCTGGGGAATTTATGGCATCCAATTTCAACTGCCATTTTATTTCAAATTTATTTAAATAGTCTTCAGTCATATAACCTCAAGGCTCTTTCTTAACTTGCTGTCCTACAATAAACTTAAAATTGTGGGTTGGACAAGCCGCAATATACCTATATAGGGCATTAGTACTTTTATTATTCCTAATGGCCAATAGTTTTTATTTTTCATTTTCCAAAATGCAGGACAGAAAACACAATAGGCAATACAGACCACATCAAATGAATCCAAGTAAAATGGCCATTCATTCAATATTCATATTCTCTAATAACTACATTATTACTGATTAATATATTTGGATATTTAGAACAGTGGTCACATTTAAACATGCCCAGTGTTCTATTTGTATTTGTTTTATTTTGTTCTAGTAAATTTATAAAAGATCTATACTTCCTATATGCTACATGGGAATACCCCCAAATAACCTATTACATTATTTGTGGAAATAAATTCTAGTTCTTAAGTACATTAAAAATATTATAACTATTTATTTTATTTATTTGTCATTTGTTAACTGGGTTAGTCTAACTGAGCCAGTGGCCCATTTTCAGTGGGGACCCAAAGAGAAAAGCTCCAGACAGTTATTACAAAGTTACAAAAAAGAAAAACATCTGATAATGAAGTTTTATGCAAACATTACAATAATGTGCTTTACATGAGAACATTAGAAATTTACAAAAGGCTATCCGAAAAACTATCTAAAGAAAAAGTAGAAATAAATACTTTTGTTTTCCCCAGCTTGTCTGACATTATATTTCAGTTTCCCTTATTATTGGCACCAGCTAACTGGTTCCCACCAACGTTAGATTTATTCAGTAAGGGGGTATAAATATCTTGAGTTCTTTTATATATAACTTCATTTTTCATTTCTATTAAAAATTCCCTATTCCCTAGGATATTTCTTTTGTTGAACATGTT
Source organism: Protopterus annectens (assembly GCF_019279795.1). Taxonomy (NCBI): domain Eukaryota; kingdom Metazoa; phylum Chordata; order Ceratodontiformes; family Protopteridae; genus Protopterus; species Protopterus annectens. The sequence continues at coordinate 1,730,917,526 of NC_056725.1, forward strand.
TATTAGGACATTACACTCGCTAATCTTACTAGCTGGCCCTTAATCATAGCCTTCTTCTGATGTTTAGGGTGCCGGCTACAATAATGGAGATATGTAGTCAATAAAGTAGACTTACTGTATATATTAGACATATAACTCTGATATTCAAAATTTTTAGACAGTTCAAAATCCAGAAAAAATATATTCATAAAATTATATTTATATGAAAATTTCAAAAATTCTGTCATATTATTAATATAATCAGTAAATTCCATAAGTCTACTTACCATATATATCTATAAAATAAAAATATCATCCAAAAAGCAAGTGTAATAGGACCATGAGTTTTGAAGTGTACTATTAAATACATATTTAGACTCCCATTGGGCCATAACTAAATTCACAAAAACTGGGGGCACAAGCAGTCCCCATAGCTACACCCATAGTTTGCTTAAAAAACTGGCCCTCAAAGTAATTAAAATTATTCATTATTACCATATCCATAAGGCTAGTGGTTAAGTTAACTCTTTCTGTGGATAAGTCCCCGATATTTTGAGTTCACTTGTATGCACTCTGATCTATCAGTATGAACTATATATATAAATATATTACTGTATCATATCATATCATTTATTATATAGAGAAAACTGACCCAAAAATAAAAGTCTGTGACATCAAATTTCAAGCCAGCAGCTTAGTCAGTATTGTGAGCATGTCCCTTAAGTCCCTTAATAACCATTGTATAAAGCATTTCATGATTTCTGAGTTCAGACTATTAAATATGCTGCAATTTTAATGTGCTGGGAAAGCAGATGGAGAGCTGAGAAAATAAACATCAAACTCACTTGTCCTGAGTGCCTGGCAATGCTTCAGCCACTTTCAATACCCATACCAGTTACGACAGAGATCAGCGGTCTTGGCACACCTTTTATTTCAGCTGTTATTGAGATGGCTGTCTATGCCCTGAAATTGCTTTGTAAACATGTGTTGTTCAAACAGAAGAAATGTTTTACATTGATAAAGTAAAGCAGCATTTTACAAATCAGAATATATATTGCATTTTATAGCTTGCAGCATTGTGAGGGTTTAGATTTAAGTAGGGCTGTTTATGAGATTCTCACAGAAGAAAACTATTAATCTCTTTAGTGTACAAAAATGTTGCAGCTAGCCTAAAGCAGTCATATCCCCATGTTCTACCCTAGCCCATCCCTGAAGCTAGGCTTAAATTACACTTTTTTTGCACTCTGTTTCCAGACTTCTTACGTCCATCTTCAGGCTTGATCCTTTATCAGTCACTAATGCACCAGTCTTGATGTCATCTGCAAATTAACGAGACAGTTTTCACCATGCCTTACATGAGGTGAGAGAACATCTGTGCAAGACACCATTTTTCACATTCCTAGCATGTGAGAGCTCCACCTGGATTTTGCTCCTTGTTATCTAAGCACTTCTTCATGGAAAACATATGCTTTGTGATACACTGCTTTGTCAGGTACTAAAACATCAAAGCAGGAAGATGACCTGTTCCTATTGCCAGCTTTTCAATGCATCAGCATTAGACAGGTTGCAGACTGCATCCTTGTTTGTACTTCAATAGAGAAGAAAAGGGAGAAAAAGAGTTTTATACCTTCCCACTTTCGCCAGGTATGTGCAATCACACAATTAGCATGTGTAGAGTTTGGGGATATAGGGGTTTGGCCGCATGTTAAGGTGCACAAACAAACAAAAAAGCTTTTGCATCCTTGGCAGTGTCACTATTTTGAGCTTATGACCTCCGCGTTTTTTAGACCTTTTAGTCTTGAGTAATTACATGTAGAAGAAATGACATATAATTATTCAGACTGGATCCCTTCTACACCCATTCATACAGTCTGCCACCTACCCTTCTCTATTTTTTTGAAGGAGACTGTATTATAAAGGTGAGTCATAGACATTGCAAAAATCCAGCTAAACCACTGCCTTAGGGTTATTTTTGCTCACCTCCATGGTCATTCATTCATAGAACTGATCAGGATAAGGTAAGAAAATGTACCTGCTACAAATACAGGCTGAAAAATGTTATGACTCTGTCCCTTATTTCAATTATCAAAATCTGAGTCAAGAAAGAAGCTTGAGTGAATGAAAACTGACCCATGATTTCAAAATACCTAAAATGTTGAGTAGGATGAGCTTGGAATTTTGAAACTGTACTCATTACAGAAATATATTACTAGTATTACAAACAGCAATTTAACAACAATTTCATTGAGACCGAGTTGGATAAATGCCCATAGTTTTGTCATACTTGTATATTTTGAAACCACAATATAAGAGTAGAAGTACAATTACTATTTAGGTATTCTGCAGATTATTTATTTATTTAACATTTGTTTACTGGGAAAGTCCAACTGGGACAGAGCCATTTTTGGCAGAGGCCTGGGGAGAAACTCACCGGATGCATGTCTTCTTAAGGTGGGAGGAAACTGGAGCACCCAGAGGAATTCCACGCAAATGCAGGGATGACATGCAGACTCTGCACAAAAGGCACCCCTGCCAAGAATCGATCCAGAGAACCTCTTGCTATGAAGTGAAAATGCTAACAATTGCACCACCCACAAACTGTATCCTAATATTGTGTACTATAAGGAGAAATACCAGGCAGACAGCACAATATCTGGCAAATAATGGCAGAGAAAGAGGGAGAGACAGACAGACAGCAACAATGTTGAAGTATGTTATTGTACTTAACAGATCAGTTGTGGTACTTTGGTTATACAATAGTCTCAGCAATGTGTTTTAGTTTTACTGTACAATAATGCTAGTCTGCATTTCTCTTGGTTTACAACGTTTGCATGGTGAGTTCTGTGTTACCATGTCTGCAGTGGACAACAGAAGATTATTACTATATTCCTTGCCCATTGTGCAGGCAGTTTTGTTAAGAGATTGATGAGGCTCTCTATATTCACAAAGTAACTTGTCCCAAGTACCTGAATCTGTAAAAGCACCCAGGTAGCTCATATACATGTTTGGTCTTGATTTGTAAATGTATTATTCCCAGAGATGCATATCACTAAACAAGAAAAAGTTTCAAATGCAAACATTTTGCAATGGATAAAAAATGCATCTGTGCATAACTTGATAATGTGAGCTCCCTAAACCCATGAATCCATGGAGGTCAAATATAAGAAAGGCGGACACCTATATATTTCATACACTACAAAACTAATATCCAAGTATCTGTCCACCCAGCAAAATGTGTCACTCTGAAGAGCAGTCTCACTGCACATTTCTAAATGGTTTGGCATCTCAGCCTGCAGATCTAATGCTAAGGGACCATTTTCCTGCAGTTAAACGTTGTGCCAGCTGCAGAAACCATGATGAGAAAGTTCTAATACAGCCTAACAGGGACCTTAAATTGACTCCTTTGAACAGCATCCAGATGCTATCACATTTAATAGGCCAGCTGGACTGACTTGCTTTTCTCACAGTGTAAGTCACATTGCAATGTATATTTTAAACAAGTACATTTCTGGGCTAATGGTGGGTGGTGTATACTGGAGGCATGAACCATGGCAAAAAGCCTGGGAACTGAATCCAGTTCCATCACAGAAGGACAGGTGTAGTATTTTCAGAACTGATGTGCCAGCAAAACTGATGAGCTTCAATGTCTTTTTTTATCTATGCTTCTGCGACTAGAAACCATTTCAGTGCAAAAGAGATGCTGATTATGGTATGTTGTGTTACCTAATCTCAGAAAGAGAAATTAATGTAAGACAAAAGTAATGATGTTTTAACGTGCAGGTAACTTTAGTTGACTGTCATATGATATCTCAGTTTTATCTGACAGATTTTAGTTGTCAGCTTATGATGCTGTTTTTGTTCATATTTTTCAAATAAATATTAGCTTAACTTTTTTCAAGTAACATATATATAGATATATATATATATATATATATATATATATATACACAGACATTATTTATGCATTTCTTAGGCATGTAAGTTGAATGTTCCAAGAGACCCAGATAGCATAGAAATTAGCAAGACAAACAAATTAGTGCCCATTTATAGCAGCTGCAAAGTCAAAATATGCACGGTAAGAAACAGTCATTAGGCACAGCAAAGATGATAAAAAGCAATTGGGGTTGAATTACAATAAATGTTGACTGAAATTATTACTGTAGTTTAATACCAACATATTACTTAAAGCAAAGTGTCATAGCATAGCTAGGATATATAGCAGAGGATTTGAGGAAGTAAACTGTACTAATCCCATATCCCTTGTTAGGACAATGAATTGTTGCTGATTAAGAAACCTATGAGGCAATAGGGATGCAATCTGATCTCTCAAGAAGGTATTTCTGAAATGTCATCCTAAAGTGTTCAGCACTGAGCAAGTCATCCAACATGCAAGAAGGTTACTGGCTGATAGAAATAAGGGTGATTTGGGCAGCCCACAGTTCCAGGGGGCCTGTGGTCGACCGTTGAGAAATACTTTTGTTTTAACAAGTTTTGTTTTGTTCAGCACTGCTAACTTGTGTTACTTAATTTATGTACTGAGCATCAATTGCTAGCAAAAATTATTCCTTTTTAGTTTTAATTTTAATTTAGAAAGTGTTAAATGAGAATGCAAGCATTTCCCTCTGTACACTCATTGTGCCTACAATATGTGCCTGTGCAGCACAGGCCATTGATGCTGTTTAGTCAGGGGTGCTTTACTTATTTATCTATTATTAAAGAAAAAGTGCTTCTTGATTTTAAATACATAAATGTCTCATAACTACCATAGCTGAAGTAGCCATAGTTCTGTGCCCATTTCTTTCCTTGAGTCAGTGAGATGACAATTAGCAGAAAGCCAGTGATGATCACAGCTGAAGAAGCCATAGCTTTGCACCCGTTTCCTTCCATGATTCATTGAGATGGCAATGAGCAGAAAGTCCATGAATTTTTAACTGGATAGTGGATGGTCCCAGATTGGTGGTATGAAAGAACAGCAGTAGGGTGTTGTAGCTTTAGATAAAATCTTTGTTTAAATCTTGGCAGGCAACTAGGCAGTCAATACATGGCTTAAATTCAGAAGAAGGAAATACTTTGCTGTGGTTGCGCATTTGTATGAAATGAAATGCATTATGACTCAGCCTTATCTTTTTTTTTTTTATTTTTATCTTTTTTACAACAGCCAGCCATCTGAGATATATACATAGACAATAGTGTAGATGTAATTGCTGGCCTCTGTACTGATGTGTCTTAGTGAAAAACTACTGTCGTCATTTGCTCGATTTTTTTTTCTAGGCTGTGTTTCAAGGCTAATTTCTGTGAAACAAATTAGAAGAAATGCTTTATTGTGGAGGCTAAGGGTTCGGTGAAACAAGGTTGGAATGTGTTATGTGCCATTATGTGTACCATAATCAGATGCCTGAGGTGTACACAATCAACAAAATGGCTATAACAACTGGATGGGGAGTGTCCTCGAAAGAAAGACATGTACCCTTTTGTCTTTTGTTCATTATCAACAATCTGGCTTTACGGGACTATTGTACATTTGTGTTAATTAAGTTGAAATATTTTACTATCAGGTTATTCCTTATGTGAAACAAAGTTGAAATTATTAATCCAAAAAGACTGAGGAACAGGTATACTGGTAACACTTCACAAATAAAGCACACCAACAGGAAAAGGAGAAACAACCACAGAACAAGTCACATCGTAAATAAAGTGTTTATTTTATTTGATTTTAAAGGATGTGCCTTTAACGACAAATCCTTAAGGTAAATTATTGTGGAATGGAGTAACTAAATAATGACAGATATTTGAGTTTTAGATTTCATATTTTTTTCAGAAAATCAATGCTAATATATAAACTGTTATACAAATAACTTTATAACTATATAAAATCAATGACTAAAATCTGCTCAGGATTTGGGGCCTTTGTCCCTTATTATTTTTGGCTTTGCTCCCAATTCTACTGTTAAAAGATCAGCAGGTATGTTTTTTATCACAACTGATATGTGCATGACAAAGTGGCTAAAACTCCACGGTGCAGTGGGTGCCCTCTAGTGTTGAAAGTAAGTTACCCTCTTCTCCTTTTTGCTCATTTGAAGCAGTCTGCTTTACAGGACTAGTGTGCATTTGTGGGAAATAACATTTTTTTACATAAAACAAAAGTGAAATAGATTACTTTGCCCATAATTACTATTTGTTTTTTTCTAGAGTCAGACATCTGAGGTATACAGAGCAAACAAAGGATTATAATTGCTGAGAATAGAGTCTGTCTATCTGTCTATGGATGAGAAAGACTGACTCTGCTGTTATGATCAAGTTAAACAATAATTATTCAGATTTTGCAAAACAAATGTGCATTTCTGTAAAGAAAAGTAGGAGTACTTTACTATGGCCGTTGTTTATTGCAATTTTACATTTGAGGTGTGCACAGTCTAGGGGCTGAAATTGATGGGTACTGATATTCTTGGATTATTATGACAACAGCTTTGATGGTCTTTTATTGTTGAAATGTTTTGAAGTAAGTAATTGTGTTATTGGTTAATACATTTTGTTTTAATTCTTACTGCAAAAAAGTTCAGGACTACTTAAATTTAAAACAAACACATACAAATCTTGCTTTATTAAGCCATAAATATAATTAAAAGCAAAATGGTAGGTAAGTATACATTTATTTCAACCAAGAAGTTAAATGTGAGATATGTGTTTTTAATGTGTAGTACAAAAAAATAAATAAAAATAGTAATTGCGTGTAGGCATGGTTGGAAAACCATCCAGAGGATAAGGTACACTTAACCTGACACTGAAGATGGATCTTCTGTATATGTCAAATAAGACAAAAGAAAGGTTTGTTCTTTATCCTGGTTGTAGTTCTTAAGAACCTGAGGATATGATAGTCAAGTATATATATTTTTGCTGTATTAGCTACATCTCAGAAGAAGGGAAATATTATGTACCAGAGGTATGAAAATTTGCAGTCAGTATCACATCACCATTCTCCATAACTGAGAGTAACCCAACCAGGCCTATTTAAAAATGGCAGTGATGTTTTCAAACAATGCTTGTATAACATATTGGTGTAATACCCTATTCTGTAGGGATTGTGGGGCTGTTACCCTTTTAATGGCATTAGTAACAAGAAGAATCCTGTAATTTATTTGAATCAGCAGTGTACCTTACCCATTAGCTTCATGGTCTTCAGGAAAGAGAAACATCTTAATCTTGAAATGAGCTGTAAGCCATTGACTCAGTTCATGGGTTACCTAGTACAAGCTCCTACTGAAAGTGTGAAGAGGACAAACTAAAGTCCAAGGTATTTAAAATTAGAAACAGTTTCCAGGAAGGTGAGACACCAACACTTCTATAGAATTCTACACTGATTTTGAGAGATATAAAATGGAACTGATTGCTAAGCAGCATGAGTTAAGCTTTAATAATATTTGCTACATATTTATGTTGCTAGAACCAATAGAATATCTTATGTTGTCATCACTATTAGCACTTTCAATATCAGGTATGAGAAGACAAAACAAAAAAGGATGAAGTCTTCTGTACGGTAATACAGTAAGACCATGGACATCCTCAGCCAGATTATTTATAAAGAACTAACCCAAAGACATCTAAGGAGTGATCACTGGGGCAAAATAGCTATGATATCAGAGGTATTATCACTGCATCCCTTGATTTCACTTGTAACTTGCTTGGAAGATATTTACAGAGTCATCCAGGCCTTTATTGAGTTTAGTATTGGTGGCTTTACCTTCAAAAGACTGTAACCAATTAAGTCGTAGGTCTCTATCAGAGTAACAAACACTGTTAAGGCCATCCATGCTCTCCAAACTAATCCATTCTAAACTTATCAATATGCATTTCTTTTTTGTTATATTTAACTCGTTTCTTTAATTACTGCAGTTTGTGTACACTTTTCATTGAATTGTAATATCCCACAGTTATACTGGTTGCTGTTAATGAAAAATGACTAAAACTTGGCTGGTATGGTCTACACGCTACTGAATAAATTATTTAATTCATTTAATAAATTAATTAATATTTAACTGAATAAAATATTTATATTTATAATTAATATTATAAATATTAATATTATTTATTTATTTTTATATCCATCCTAAAGAAGAAAACTGATACAGTTCTCACATTAGGGCTTCTCTGGCAGGGACTGCCACTAAATGCTGTTCTAATCAGAAATAAGCACTGATATTTTATTCAAGACAATGGATATCAGTGTTTTAATAAACTTTTATTTTATTTAATTACTTTACTATCAGTGGTAAATTATCTTGGCACCTGATGACTGTGCCAGAACATCAGTTCTAAAGATAATTTGGTTTTCCCATTTTTTCTTTACTTAGTAAAAACGGGTCTATATTAGATGCTCGACTGCTTAAATGTTCAAATCTCTAAAGGTTGACCTTTAGAGATTGTACAGTTAAGCGATCAAAATTTTACAAAAATTAAAAAAAAATACACAATAGAAAAAAAATAAAGGGTTTAAGCAGTGGGGCAAGCCTCCATGCACCCCCACAACCCCCCTACTTTAATATACCAACTCCAAGATCACACTACAGTGTAGGGAATGGGACATTTCCCATTTCTGCACTGTAGTTCACTGAAGTGCGATCTCGGAGTTGATATATTTAAGTAGTGGGGGGTGTGGGGGGTACAGGGGGGCTTCCCCCCCTGCCTAAACCCTTTCTACATGTTATTTTTATGTACTTTTTTACTATTTCAAATGTTTAAGTGTTCAATCTGTAAATTTCGACCTTTACAGATTCAAACATTTAAGCATTCATTCTAGTAATATAGACCCAGTAAAAACTATTTTAAAACTAAATAGAAACACTTCCATCTTCAGTACAGTTTAGGGATAAATATTCCATCAGTACAATTAACACACTAATAAAATAACTAACTTAAACTTTAAAAAAAGACCCAAAATGAACACAAAATTGAGATGGCATATTATTAATATGTATTGCATCTCCCTTTTCCCCCATAAAGTAATAACTCATGGCTATCCATTCCACGGGCTTTTACTGTATGTCAAAAACACTGATACTAATTGTCTTGTATGTGTGTATGTATGTGTTTGTATGTTGGTGGGGGGGACAGAGATTGAGAGAGAGAGGCAGAGAGAGAGACATAGTCAGAATAGCTTTTGTTTGTTCACAGTCATATACAAGAGATGTATTCAGTCCAAAACTGGGGAATTTGGGGATGCAGGGTCTGGGTAAAAGTAACTTAGCAATCCTGGTTTATCAGCCACTGTACATTTATGATTTTTTTTTTTTTTTTTTTTGTCGAGCATACTTGTGTGAAACAAGCTCAAACACATTTCTGGGACCAGAATTTCATTCACTTGACCATGCTGAACCATCTGAACCATCTGAGAAGTACCCAATCAAAAACAGATATTCCTGAGAGGAGGGAGTCAATCTATGTATGAAAGTAACTGACTAATGCTACTATCTCACTTGATCACAGTTAAATGATCCTATGTCCTGTTTAGAAAGGTGAACTACAGATGTTTATTGGGGAGTAGTAAATCTGTATGTGAAAAAATAATCGTCACAGTTTTTATTTATGTAAAATGTACATGGCATCTTCACAGACAAAAGAGATGTGATCTATCTGGAAGGACATTCTGCTAGGACAATAAATGGGCAAAAGGAGCTGAGGTTAGTCTTTTATTTTCTTTTATGAACAAAATACAGACGTTGCATGTTTAGGTTTGAATAATTGTGTAATTGACATTTATTGTTATAATGTCACACCTTTTCCACTGCAAACATCATTTCACATAAACCCAAAACCTTCTGTTTCTTATGAGGACAGATATATAATACATAAATACATATTGAACATTTGCTATAACAGAACTAAATCACTATTTCCCTGAAAGTGATGTTTTATACACTTGTGTGTTAAGACATCAAAAAAGAATAGATTACTGTGATTTGTGAACTGGCACCATTTAAGACACAGCTTTGCAACTACCTCTGTACCCAAAACACCTGAAGCTATAGCATAAATGTGGTTTAAGAGTAAACATCTAGATTTGTTATCCAAAAATAATGTATACTACATGATGTCAAACAATTTTAAGGATATGAACCTTTATTGATTGCAACCTTGCAATGTTCTAGGCTGCCAAGTTGTATTATGCTTAATTTTTATAATGGATGAGTATTTGACTTATTTTGGGCAAAGAAAATATGCAGTATAGACCCAGAACATGCGTATACTGAGCTGGTAATACAGCAGAAGTAATGTGATGTATATTTAGGATCATAGGATCAGAGGAGATTACTAGGCTATCGACCCGGAGGTAATTTTAAGCCTAGCCATTTCAACTTAATATAATACCATAGAGGTACTAGTCAATACCCAAGATTGCATTTGGTGAAGACTGCCCATGTCCAGGAGGGTTGTGGGTACTATTCCAGTAAGAATTTACGGTGCCCCATCCACTCATCCAGGTTCCTCTTGAACAGTGTCATAGATGTGCTCTGTTTCACATGAATTGGTAGCCTGTTCCAAAGACGTGGCAGTCGCTGGGAGATAAATCTTTCTCCCCAGTATTTCCTACTTAAGTCACAGGCCATATCTAAGTCTCTGGAATGGGTAGCCCTAGACCCATTTGATTTATGAATATGCAGTCAGTTCATTTGGTTTGGGTCTTGAGTTGTTCCATAGGCCAGGCATAAGTCTCCTCTAAGAAGTCTATATTATACGGAGTATAATGACAGGGATTTTAGTTGATCTGTGTAAGGCATATGCTGGAGACCCTTGATCTTCTTTGTTAGAAACCTCTGAGGTCTCTCTAATTGCTCTAGATGCTTAGTACAATACATACCAAATGGGGTGGTTTATACTCAATTATGGGCCGGATAAGTGTCGAGTATAGGGGGCTATAACTTATTTTACTCTCAAGGCAATGCTTTTTATAATCAAGTGAACTATGTGGAAAGCTTTCCTTACAATGGTAGATACGTAGTGGTCGAAGTTAAAGTTGCAGTCAGTCTGTGATCCCAGGTCCCTTACCACTTCATAGGTACTTAGGGTATTGTTATTGATTTGATAGTGTGAAAGGACATTGTTTGTGCTGAAGGGAATGATGATGCATTTCTTTGCATTCAGTTTGAGACCATGACTAATGCACCAGTTGTTGGTCTGTGTGAGACCATCCTGGAGTATACTGACATCATTTGGGGATTCAATGATAGCACCTAGTTTGCAGTCATCTGCAAATTTGGTGAGCCGCAACCCTTTAGTTTTAACATGAACTTCTGAGAAGTATATAGCAAACATTAGGGGGCCCAGCAATAACCCCTGTGGCACCCTACTAGTAACAGGTCTGCTGGTTGATACGGCATCACCCACGTTGATAGTGTATTGTCCTTTTTGTGAGCCCGTTGGCAACCCATCTTACAATTAAGGGGTTTACATTCAGTTTGCTAAGTTTATCGGTAATGCCTGAATGTGGGATTGGGTGGAAAGCCTTTGCCAAGTCAAGGTATGATGTGTGCATAGATTTGCCCTCATCAATGGCCTTGGTCATACTTTCAAAGAAATCCACCAGATTTAACAGGTAGGATCTGCCCTTCATGAAGCCAAATTGGGTAGGGTCCAGGGTTTGGAGGTCACCTATGTTTATGAGGTCCATAATAATACGTTCCATGGCCTTACACATGAGGTTGGTTAGGCTTATGGGTCTGTAATTCCTTGGGTCTGTTGCTAGGCCAATTTTGTGGAGGGGAATAAGTGTAGCTGTTCTCCATTCTGCAGGAACAAACCCTGTGGTTAGGCTATGATTGAAAAGGGCACTTAGTGGTGATGCTAGTTCATGTTTTAGCCTGTTTAGAAGACAGCCTGGGATGTCATCTGGTCCCATAGAGGCTGTGTTCTTTGCCTTGGACAGGGCTTTGAGGGCCTGCTCTTCAGATATGTAAGGTAGGGGGAATTTGGAGGAGGGTTTGTTGTAAGTTAGGATGGGATAAGGGAGTGAAATGTTCACCAAACCTATCCACCAGCAGGTTTGCTATTTCTGTGGGGTCAATGTGTGTGATACCATTAGCCACTAGTTCTGCACATGCCTGGATCCTGCCCTTTAGGTTACGTACATAGCTGTAAAAGGCCGTATGGTTATCCTTGGCAGTACTTGTTAAGTTTCTCTCAAAGGAGCTCTCGGATGATTTGACAAGTTGTCTTATTTGCCTGTTAAGGCTGAGGAGGGTGCTTTTCCATTCTTGGGTCCTTGTCTTTGTTTTCTTGGACAGCAACATTTTGCATTTATTGTAGAGTTCATTGATGCTGGAAGGCCATGGTGGTAGCTTGATTTTACTTGGGACTCTGGCTTTGATTCTATACACTTATGTGATTGTACAGGGCTGTAGTGTAAGCTTTCATGTAGTTACCATTTTCAGCTTGGGGTGGAACTTGGAATGCATGTTACCTTCACCTAGGAGGATATAGTTTAGCTTGGTGAAGTTTTTTAGTCTGATTTCACCCTTTGTGAGTTCTGGTGTTAGTGTCAGTTCGAAGGTGACTGATTTGTGGATCCAACAGTTGCAGGAGTGCTCCTGTTTGACATGTTGGTGAGGACCATATCTAGAATGCTTGTTCCTCTTGCCAGGGTATGCACAATTTGCTCCAGGGCATTTGAATTCACAAAGTCAAGGATCTTTTGTGCTAGCAAGTTTGAGCTAGAGTAGGTTTCCCACTTGATGGTGGGATAATTGAAATCCCCCATAACCAGTGTGTTCGGTAAAATTTGGATTGTCTTCAGTTTGGTTAAGTAAGCTTTGTGGGTACTGTGACCCATGGAGGGGGAGATATAACTGGCTAGGACTTGAATGGGGTGTTACCCACTGTAACCTGGACCTGGATTAACTCCATGGAGTTTTCCAGTGTAACTAGACATGAGGTAAAAATTATCTCTAATATAGATTGAAACACCACCTCCTTTGGTTTTCATACATTCCTTTTGCGGTCTAAAGGTGTGGAAGGCATCATAGCCTTGCAGGGCTGGGGTACTCTCTGAGGTCTTAAACCAGGTTTCTGTGACTGCATGGATATCTACTTCTTTTAGTGATAGAAATGCTTTCAGGGAGTGCAGTTTTTGGTGTAAACTCATAGCATTTAGCAGTATGACCTTATTTTGTTCTAATTGGTTAATTTCACATTGGTAATGTTGTTTTCAAGACCTTGCCAAAAAAAGGCACTATGGGGAGGCAAGAGCCTTTGTCAGCAGCCGAAAGCCTAGGGGTGCCAGTTGCAAACCATCTCTGGCAAAGCAGCGAGGTTTGTCGACCATTGCTTCCCAGGCAGACTGGAACTGGATCCCCTTGGAATGACACCAAAAACTAAGCCAATTATTGAAATCAATCACTTTTTGTTTATACTGTGGCATCATTCTAGGTGACAGTAGTATGTTGCTCAAGGCTAGGGACATACCTGCCTGGGGCACATACTCAGAGAGCTCAACCATGTCTCTCTTCATATAGTCCAGTGAGATACATCTCAGGTTATTTACACCAACATGAACTATACTGGAGTCATAATGGTATTTGCTGCTGAGAGACCTGAATGTATGCATGATATGGCTAATCCTGGCACCAGACAGGCAGCTGACCATGACTTTTTCCTTGTCCACCCTAGTAAGTGGGACATCCATGTGTCTCACTACTAAGCCTCCAATGACAAGAAAATTTGTTTTTTGAGTGTTACACCTTATGGGCTTGGTGAGTGAGACACTGGAGTTGCTATGTGTCATGGGTGCTGTGGAGATCATGTCAGCTGTAGCAGACTTGTGTTTTGGAGGTCTCTGGTATTTTGGTCAGTTTTTTGACAGAACCTCCGCATATGTGGATTTATGTGTTTAATGCGTACTATGTGTATGAGTAGTGATATGTGTATGAGTAGTGGTACTATGTGAATATGTAGTGGTGGGTGAGTTGACAACCTTCTCTATGTTACTGTTTTGAGTGAGAGAGAGCATGGATTCTAGATTCTTTAAATTTCTCTAAAATATTAAATTTTCTGTCACTGGAAATATGCCATCACCAAAATACTTGTATGGACCTACGTGTATGGTCCATAAAAATGGACCCACTAACTTCATTGTTTGGCTACATATAAATCCTTAAGGAAAGAAGGACAATCTTAGGATTAATCTATATGGAGTACACATGTATACATCTGAATAGTTTGCTAAAAACTATCAAAGGGTGTTTAAGATATTATATTTTATACCCAGGAATGCACAATAATTGTAGTGTCACAAATACCACATGCTGTATTTTACTCAGCTTCCATTAGAAACAGGTATGACATTTTTTCCAAGATGATTTATACAAACGTGTTCAGAATATATTTGCAATGAATTTGCATTATATTCAAAGTACTGCAGACATGAATGCATGCGCACACACAAATACACACAGACAAACTCTCCCACTCACTGATCTTTTTCTGTTGCTAGAAGGTGCCATCACAAAACTCCATACACAAACTAATGGAATGACTGAGAAAATATGCTTAGGCAAATTTCAGCAGTGAGAAGCATTTTGGTCCTTAAAAGTGGAACAGAAATCTTACATCAATTGTACCTAACTGTCCAAGTATAATTCCCTGTAAGTTTGGTTAACAACTCTCAAATGATGTTTGAGATATGACTTGTTATATGCAGATAGGAAATGCAGTGTTTTTCAGGTATTCCACTGCATACTCTTAAAATATTTCAGTATACATGGTGACCATTGGGATAGGTATATGACTCTTTTTTAAAGGTGATGAATGCCATACATGTCCAGAATATATCTGCAGTGAGGGGAAATTATATTAGATTTAAATAGCATATAACTGTCTCCAAAATGGTGACCATTTTGTCACTGGAAAGCTGTCACAACCAAAGCTCCCTTTATTGACCATGTCAATATGGTAGGATCAAGTACAGCATTAAGCTGCATAAAAATCAGTTAAGGTAAAATAGCAATCTTGGATACATGTTGCACCTGTATGTGCAATAATAATTACCTGAAAATTATTTTAATGAGAACCGTCAAAGAGAGAATGAAATAATGAGATATGGCTGTCATATACGAGTATGACATTATCAAATTCATTGTAGACAAACATTTCACTTTCATGGTCTAGCATGCTGCAATGTACTTTTTCCACTGGAAATGAATATATGACGTCTTTGCGCTGAGTAAGGAATATGGTGCAAAACAGAATATACTGGTAGTGAGATGGCAGTGCATCAAAAGTAAAAGTGTATATTATATGTATATATAATTATGTATATTGTATATATTTCCCTAGAATAGTGGCTTTGTCTCTCATTGGATTTGTAGGAGCACTCACACACACACACACACACACACACACACACACACACACACACACACACACACACACACAAAATATTTAATCTCATATTCAGTAACACCCATTATTTGAGGATAAAGATGTGTTGCTTTATACAGTTAACCAAGAAAATGGCATGGGAGTTACCAGCAAACTAATAACAAAAAAGAACAAAAGTAGCACAAGTAGGAGAAATGGCACATTTTTATGCCATTAAAGGAGTTATATAATTAGATATAACTCCTTTAATGGCATAAATATGAAGCACTTTCATCCCTCAACCTGAGGACTTCATCAGAATTGAAAAACAAGTGCCATATCACTTCCTTTAAATATCAACCAGGAAAACACAATACTCCAATGCCATTAATAGAGACCCAATTAGTACTCTCTAAAACATTAATAGATTTAAATAAATAAATAAATACATCCATTAAAAAAGCATCTCTGATTGTCATTTAACAAGAATGCCTTACCAATATGCATATAAATGTATATAAATGTGTATACATATATATATATATATATATATATATATATAGAGAGAGAGAGAGAGAGAGAGAGAGAGAAATGGTTTACTATTGAAAACCAGAAATTAGTTTGGTTGAGTCCAAAAATAACACTGAAAATAAAAACATTGTCCGATCAAAATAACAAAAGTGGTAATGTCGACACGTCCATATTTGACATAGTCGACATTACCCAGTGTACCTTGCCTTCTAGTCATTTCCAACTAATGTTTTGCAGGGGGGGCAAGCCCCCTGCATGCCCGCACCCCTTGATAATTATATATACAAACTCTGAGATCGCACTACAGTGAGGAAATGGGCACATTTCCTGTTCCCCACTGTACCGCGATCTCCAAGCAGGACATTGATCTCACAACAGTGAATGCACACTAGCACTCGCTGTTGTGGACTCAACCACTTTTGGTTTGGCCTTCTGTGAACTGGAAAATAGCTTTTCAACCATTCTAGTGAATGCTGTCTGAAATTTTGATAGTAAACCATATATATAAATATACATATAAAGAGAGAGAGAGAGTGAGTGAGAGGTGTGTGTGTGTGTGTGTGTGTGTGTGTGTGTGTGTGTGTGTGTGTGTGTGTGTGTGTGTGTGTGTGTGTGTGTGTGTGTGTGTGTGTGTGTGTGTGTGTACCACACAAATTGTGGATTTATTTAATAAAACAACAATATAAATAGCTAAAAAAACACAATATGAGTACCTGAATGAAAAATGTATAATGATGAAAACTTTGCCATACTATAAAACCACTAGTCAAATAAATAAATACTAAGCAATCAATCTATTGCTTCAAAAACAAATTCTTATAACTTTACTGACATAAATTTCAAAACTGGCTGCAATAAATCCCAATCATTAAGACCAGCAGGCAAAATGGCATTTAACCTGAACTTCCATACCAGTTCCTTATACTCCAAACTATTTTCCCATTGTCCACCCTATGGATCCTGAACCAGTTTTTCCAGAATTCTGAACCTGAAGCCAGTAAACCCTTTACAATTCAAAGTATATTTAAAAAGAACAATATTTACATTCTTATTTAAAATATCATAATTGTGCTCATAAATCCTTTTTTATCCCAGCTGTTTTTCAGATAGGCCATTCTTCAACTACCTCATACACAGTCAGGTTTGCCTCAAAATATTCCAGTTATTCATAACCAAATCATCCTTGCCTTGTGGCAACCTTCATTATATTGTACCACAAGGGCCTTAAGGAAGTCATAATCCAGCCCATTCCTGTGAATATCTTTACAATTTATTGATGAGTTCATATGTGTAGCAGGTCTCTTCTTATATCACTCATTACATCGGTGAGTAACTGTGTAGGATATCCTCTCTGGATGAAGATGCTCATCAATTTACAAAATTCATCATCCAAATCCATTACACGTCATCTCATTCTGGCACCGCTAATAAATTGCCCCTTAATGATACTTTTTTTTTAAACTGAAAGGTTGGTAGATTTTGTAATGCTAATATGAGCTACTAAATGTAGGCTTCCTAAAATTTTAGATTTAAAACCTTCATCAGACTGAGAAATTAAAGCATCAAGATAATTAATACAGTCCCTGTTAAAATTAAATGTAAATCTTAAAAAAAATAATGGTATTATTTAAATACACACTGAATTCATGAATTACTTTATCTGAACTGTCCCATAAAATAACAATGTCATCCAGGAATCTTAGATAAATCCTACAATACTTGAATACAAAATTAAAAATATATTTTCCTCCCGTGCCAATACCACAAGATTGGCATAAATAGAGGCACATGCCTACCCCACTAGAACTCCCTTAACATGTTTAAAAAAATTCCCATTCAAACACTATAAAGTTATTGCCCAACAATAAAGATATAAACTTGGCCAATAATACAATTGCCTCACTTGATAAAAATCACACTCAGTCAAACTATCAGAAAACAAATCAGTCCCCTCATCATGGGGAATAGATATAAACAAGTCAACAATATTAATCATAAGAAATCTAACATTTTTACTCCAAATACTAGATGTTAATTTCCCAAGGAAATCCTTTGAGTCTTATAACAGATGAGGATTATTGTTAAAAACAGGTTTGAGTCCTATCAGCAAACACTGCTAGTGGATATGTTTTATAGGCCTGTGATGCCAAAATACACGAAAAGAGACATGGAAGAGCTCTCTGATCATGTAGCCCAGGCTGGTATGACCCTGACCCTGAGTAGCATGCTGCTCTCACCAAGAATGATACCTGAGTATAAAGAAAAAATGATCAATTTCAACAATTGGCTAATCTTCTGGTGTCATTCAAAGGGGATCCAGTGTCTGTCAGCCTGGGACAACATGCTCGACAAGCCGCATTGCTTCACAAAAGACGCCATGCACCTGTCACCCCTAGGTGTTCGAATATTGGCCAAGGTATTTGCTGCCCCCATAGTGCCTTTTTTAGGCAAGGCTCAAAAGTCAAACCCACCTCCGTAAACAGCACAATTAAAAAACTGAGGGTTATGCTACTCAACTCCAGGAGTTTAAACCTCAAAATGCACATGCTCGAAGCACTCCTCAGTATGGAGAATGTCGACATCTGTGCAGTAACTGAAACCTGGTTCAAGGCTCCAGAGAGTACCCCAGCACTACCGGGCTACAACTCATACCACACATTTCGGCCACAGAACACTGACCAAAACACAAAAGGAGGGGGTGTATCCATATTCATCAAGGATACCTACACCTCCAGGTTAGTGGTGCAGCATGATACCTCTGAGATCATCCATGTGCAACTAACATCGGGCAAATCTGCAATGCAAATTGTGGCCTGCTACAGATCACCCTCCATGACCCAGGACTACCACTCCACCTTTCTGGAGACACTGGAAAACATCCTGCAAGCACAATGAATTAACGTACTGTTTATTACAAAAAACAAAAAAATCACATAAAGCGCTTTTCGTCAGGCCACACAGCCCAACTTCTTCAGATAATTATGCAACATAGGACATACACTATAGAGGAAGTGAAAAGTCAGCTGGTTCCTGGATCAGCAGGAATCAGCTGCTCTTAAAGTGGCAACCACCTTCATTCATTACCTAAAATATATAGCATAAACAGCTCTCATCTAACACATTGTTTTAAAACAATATTTTAAAATAATAGATAAATAGTGTAAAAAAATCTAAAACCAATAATTATCTATTATGAAATGTTAATGCAGTTAAAATTAAAATTAACAGTGTATGTATGTATTTTTATTTTTATGTTCAAGTATAATAAACCTTAAAAGCATATAAATAAAAACATGTAAGTGAAAAACAGCAAAACCTGACTTGAGAAGCTGAAAGTCTAATACACTCTAAGACAATAATATGCATAGACCATTTTAAACACAGCATAATAGTCAACTCCTAACCAAATTTTTAAGTTGTAGAATGCACTTAATTGAATACATTTCGTTAATGCCCAGAGGGTAACATGCAAAGGTACATAATTGCCAACTCAATTCTAATTTCTCTAAGAGCAAGGAAAGAGGTCCTCCTCTAGGGTCATAGGCAATACAATCTATAGCCCTAAAAGTAAAACCATGGGTGGGTGCTTTCATAATGTGCCTGGCCAATGCGTTCTCTGATTTGTTAGACCTAATAGCGTATGTGTGTTCATAGACCCTGTCCCTAAGCCTTCTGTCAGTTTTGCCAATATAGAAGGCAGGACAGGTATGACACTTAGCCAGGTATACCACTCCCTTGGAGTTACAATCAAATTTGTACTTAGTATTGTATTCAAAACCTCTTATACTAAATTTTGTTCCCTGCTCCATATATTTACAATAGGGGCATGACAGACACTTGTTCATACCTGCATGGTTAAATGTAGCAAAGTGTGAGCACCGAGTTTCCACTAGATTCTTTAAGTTTTAACCTTTTCTATAAACTATTCTAGGGAAGTCAATAGGACCTCTTGGTAAATGTGTATCCATGTTTAACAGGTCCCAATTTTTCCTTAAAATATTTACATAGTAGCTGCCATCCGGCCCATCAAAAACGTTCGGTTGTTAGGGCCAATTTGTAAGGGAAGCTCGAATGGTTACGGATGACAACCAGTTCATTGAAGAATGCTCAACACTTATGGACATGTTTAAAAAGAGAGGTTGTCCTATTTCACTCCTACAAGCAATTTGTCAGGAAGTGAAAAATAAAAGAAAAGTGGGCTTTTACAAAGCAATATTATCAAGTAGCCATAGTTTAGAAACAAACAGTTGTACATTACAGGATGGGACACTAAATGAAAATTAAAATAGGCTCATTATTATGTATTGTATAGACAGTTATGATTTTATAAATAGTTTATAGAAAAGGAAAAAAATTTAAAGAATCTCGTGGAAACTCGGTACTCACACTTTGCTACATTTAACCATGCAGGTATGAACAAGTGTCTGTCATGCCCCTATTGTAAATATATGGAGCAGGGAACAAAATTTAGTATAAGAGGTTTTGAATACAATACTAAGTACAAATTTGATTGTAACTCCAAGGGAGTGTTATACCTGGCTAAGTGTCATACCTGTCCTGCCTTCTATATCGGCAAAACTGACAGAAGGCTTAGGGACAGGGTTTATGAACAGACATACGCTATTAGGTCTAACAAATCAGAGAACGCATTGGCCAGGCACATTATGAAATCACCCACCCATGGTTCTACTTTTAGGGCTATAGATTGTATTGCCTATGACCCTAGAGTAGGGCCTCCTTCCTTGCTCTTAGAGAAATTAGAATTGAGTTTGCAATTACATACCTTTGCATGTTACCCACTGGGCATTAACAAAATGTATTCAATTAAGTGCATTCTACAACTTAAAAATTTGGTTAGGAGTTGACTATTATGCTGTGTTTAAAATGGTCTATGCATATTATTGTCTTAGAGTGTATTAGACTTTCAGCTTCTCAAGTTAGGTTTTGTTGTTTTTCACTTACATGTTTTTATTTATATGCTTTTAAGGTTTATTACACTTGAACATAAAAATAAAAATATAAATACATACATACACTGTTAATTTTAATTTTAACTGCATTAACATTTCATAATAGATAATTATTGGTTTTAGATTTTTTTACACTATTTATCTATTATTTTAAAATATTGTTTTAAAACAACATGTTAGATGAGAGCTGTTTAAGCTATATATTTTAGGTAATGAATGAAGGTGGTTGCCACTTTAAGAGCAGCTGATTCCTGCTGATCCAGGAACCAGATGACTTTTCACTTCCTTTTCACTTCCTATATAGTGTATGTCCTATGTTGTATAATTATCTGAAGAAGTTGGGCTATGTGGCCTGACGAAAAGTGCTTTATGTGATTTTTTTGTTTTTTGTAATAAACAGTACATTAATTCATCGTGTTTGCAGGATTTATTTAGGCAGTTGGATACACTGTGGTGCTTCTTCCTTTGGTAGTACAGATCCAGTTTGTGTTTGTGTCTTAGCTTCGTTTGTTTTTCATGGAAGAGCCTACAAATGTACCTGCTCCTCTCACTTCTGACCCAGATGGAGGTATGAATGAAACGGAAGGAGCACTATCTACTTTATCGGATCTAGTGCTTAAATTATCTAAACAGCTTGACATATTGGCGGCCAGAGTTGACAGTTTGGCTGGGAAACTTATGGTGCCACCCATTATAACAAAAGCACCTTCATTACCATCTACTAAACAACAGAAACTAGTAAGTCCTTTGTTTAACAACTGTTAAAGTTATTTATTTTCAATTTGGATGACTATAACAATAAAATTCAGACCATTTTAGAAAGTGACACTTATGAGGAGGTATCAAAGAACAAATTAAACACAGCTTATAGAAGAGTTAAGGTATTTCTTGAAGAATTATTCATTGAAGCAAGGATAGATATGACTGTAGCAAATTATTTACATATGTCGGTCCCAAGGATACCCACTATTTTTGGAGTACCAAAAATACATAAAAGTATAGACAATCCACCCATGAGACCATTGGTCGATGCTAGAGCAAGTATTACTTATGCTTGCTCTAAATTTATTGACCACACTTTAAAGAAATATTTGGCTCAACAAAAGTACATTTGTAAAGATTCTTGGACATTTTTGGACAATATAAACCACCTACAATTTAAAGATGATTTAAACTTTCTTACAACCGATGTGAAAGACTTGTATTCATCAATTCCCCACACAGAGGGAATTGAATGGGTGAGTTTATTACTACATGATATGGGAGCCCCCCAGAATGAAATAAAATTGATGGCTGAATTATTGGACACAGTTCTTTCCAAGAATTACATCTCTTTTAACAACAGATACTACTTACAAAAAATAGGAGTGGTGATGGGCTCTCCATGTGGTAGTACATTTGCAAATTTAGTAATGGCCTACTGGGAACATAAACATGTCTTTGGTGTAACTACATACATAAGTAAGATTAAATATTATATACGTTTCCTGGATGATATATTTATCCTGTTCTAGGGTAATCAACAGGAGGCTTCTAACTTTTTAATTTACTTAAACAACACCAGTACATTCTTAAAATTCACATATAATTTTTCACAGGATAGAATTGCTTACTTGGATGTTGACTTAAGTAAGGATAGACAAAATCAATGTTTTAAAGCCAGGATTTACAGAAAATAAACATATTCAAATGCATTTCTTCACTATAGTAGCTGCCATCCGGCCCACCAAAAACGTTCGGTTTTAAGGGCCAATTTGTAAGGGCAGCTCGAATAGTTACGGATGACAACCAGTTCATTGAAGAATGCTCAACACTTATGGACATGTTTAAAAAGAGAGGTTGTCCTATTTCACTCCTACAAGAAATTTGTCAGGAAGTGAAAAATAAAAGAGAAGTGGGCTTTTACAAAGCAATATTATCAAGTAACCAGAGTTTTGAAACAAACAGTTGTACATTACAGGATGGGACACTAAATGAAAATTAAAATAGACTTATTATTACGTATTGTATAGACAGTTATGATTTTATAAATATTTTAAGGAAAAATTGGGACCTGATAAACATGGATACACATTTACCAAGAGGTCCTATTGACTTCCCTAGAATAGTTTATAGAAAAGGAAAAAACTTAAAGAATCTAGTGGAAACACGGTACTCACACTTTGCTACATTTAACCATGTAGGTATGAACAAGTGTCTGTCATGCCCCTATTGTAAATATATGGAGCAGGGAACAAAATTTAGTATAAGAGGTTTTGAATACAATACTAAGTACAAATTTGATTGTAACTCCAAGGGAGTGGTATACCTGGCTAAGTGTCATACCTGTCCTGCCTTCTATATCGGCAAAACTGACAGAAGGCTTAGGGACAGGGTCTATGAACGCACATACGCTATTAGGTCTAACAAATCAGAGAACACATTGGCCAGGCACATTATGAAAGCACCCACCCATGGTTTTACTTTTAGGGCTATAGAATGTATTGCCTATGACCCTAGAGGAGGGCCTCTTCCCTTGCTCTTAGAGAAATTAGAATTGAGTTGGCAATTACGTACCTTTGCATGTTACCCACCGGGCATTAATAAAATGTATTCAATTAAGTGCATTCTACAACTTAAAAATTTGGTTAGGAGTTGACTATTATGCTGTGTTTAAAATGGTCTATGCATATTATTGTCTTAGAGTGTATTAGACTTTCAGCTTCTCAGGTCAGGTTTTGCTGTTTTTCACTTACATGTTTTTATTTATATGCTTTTAAGGTTTATTATACTTGAACATAAAAATAAAAATATAAATACATACATACACTGTTAATTTTAATATTAACTACATTAACATTTCATAATATATAATTATTGGTTTGAGATTTTTTACTCTATTTATTTATTATTTTAAAATATTGTTTTAAAACAATATGTTAGATGAGAGCTGTTTAAGCTATATATTTTAGGTAATGAATGAAGGTGGTTGCCACTTTAAGATCAGCTGATTCCTGCTGATCCAGGAACCAGCTGACTTTTCACTTCCTTTTCACTTCCTATATAGTGTATGTCCTATGTTGTATAATTATCTGAAGAAGTTGGGCTATGCGGCCTGACGAAAAGCGCTTTATGTGATTTTTTGTTTTTGTAATAAACAGTACGTTAATTCATCGTGCTTGCAGGATTTATTTGGGCAGTTGGATACACTGTGGTGCTTCTTCTTTTGGTAGTATGGATCCAGTTTGTGTTTGTGTCTTAGTTACACTGGAAAACATGAAGGTCTTACCGAGCACCCTGATATTGTGCAATCTCAATTACCCTACCGTTCACTGGGAAAACTACTAGAGTACAAATTCCCAGGCCCAACGCTTCCTGGAATTCATCAATTCAAATGCCCTGGATCAGCTGGTAAACTCCCCTACCAGAGATGAAAACATATTGGACCTGGTCATCACCAACATGGGCGACAGGTGTTCCACACCGGAGGTCAACCCGTCACTGGTTAGATCAGACCATAAACTAATCACTCTGGATGTCCACACCCCACCACCATCCCCAACTAAGGAAACTACAGTAAAAAACTTTTCTAAAGCAAACTTCACCTTACTTAAGACAGTGGTAAGTTTCACAGCCCCACGCTAAAGGATAACGCTGCCCAAGATGCAGAAACATTTATAAATGCACTCTATGAGCACCTACAAGGATGCATGGATCATGCCATCCCTAGCAAAACCAAGACTCACTCCTCTAGGAGAAGGAAACTAGTTTGGTGGACCCCTGCAATAAACAGGCTATACAATAGAAGGAGGAAACTAGTTCAGAAAAAAAGCAAATCCCAAGAAGGAAAGACATCCCTGACCAGTATCAGTAAGAAACTAAGGTTCCTCATGAAATCATCCAAGGCTAACTTCGAAAGAAAAATAGCCAAGGATTCAAGAGATAACCACAAAGCCTTCTTTAGCTATGTTAAGAATCTAAGTGGCAACTCGCAGATATGCACTGAACTAGTGCAAAATAGCACAAAACATACTGAACCTACTGATATTGCAAACATCCTGGCAGATAGATTCAGTGAAAACTTCACCCCCCTCTCACCTCCAAAAGGGACCACAACAATACCAGAAAAGTGTAGTGTCCCAAAAATCACAGACGCACAGGTGAAAACAGCCCTTTCAAAAGCCAAAAACACAGCGTCAGTGGGAACAGATGGTGTCCCAGGCTGCATCTTGCACGAACTACAGAACTAACTAACCCCCCACCTAAACACGCTGTTCAACCTCAGCCTCTCCACAGGTTACGTGCCCATAGAATGGCACACAGCAACGGTTATTCCTCTTCACAAAGCAGGGGCCACAACTGACCCTGGTAACTATCACCCCGTATGCCCGACTAGCCTGGTCTGCAAGACTATGGAGTGCATCATCATGGAACTCATTAACAAAGACATTGGGAACCTCCAAACACTTGACCTGACCCAGTTCGGCTTTGTTAAGGGCAGATCATGCCTACTAAACCTGGTCGACTTGTTCAAGACAGTCACCAAGGCCATAGATGAGGGCAAGGTGGTTCACACAGCCTACCTTGACCTCGCCAAGGCTTTCGACACCATTCCTCACTCGGGTATTACAGAAAAACTCACCAGCTTAAACAGAAACCCCTATGTCATGAGATGGCTTACAGACAGAACTCACACGGTAAGAATAGTGGGCTCCAGGTCCGACTCTAAACAGTCACAAGTGGTATCCTGCAAGACTCGGTCCTGGGACCCCTACTGTTCGGCATATACATCTCAGAAGTACAGGCAAACACAGGATGACTATGGCTAACCAAGTTTGCAGATGACTGCAAACTGGGAGCCATAATTGACTCTCCAGCTGACACAGACATCCTCCAAAAGGGCCTTACTGACACGGACACCTAGTGTCAAAGTCATGGCCTCAAGCTAAATGTCAAAAAATGCATAGTCTTCCCATTTGGGAAAAACAAAATACCCACGAATTACCACATAGGTGGCAGCCCCCTTAATACAGAAGAGGTAATAAGAGATCTGGGGACCCTGTACTCATCACTCATTAGACCCATCATAGAGTACAATGCCCCATTTGGGATGTACCGCACAAGACACTTCCAACAGCTGGAAAGACCACAAAAGTACCTCACCAAGAGGATTACTGGCCTCAAACATATGTCCTATGCAGCCCGACTGAAACAACTCTGGCTGTACTTAGTGGCATATTGCTTACTCAGAGGTGATCTCTGCCTGACTTACAAAGCCATGTGCAACTCAGAATTGATGGACATGCTCCACCTAAAGAAATCCAAGTCACTGCGAGCCACGCGCTCTAGTGAGCTAAACTCACCACAACAATAAATAGAACATGCTGGAGGGATAGATTCCTGTTACAGAGACTCCCCATGCTTTGGAACAAAATTCCAAATTAAATCAGGCAGAGCCCCTCACTAACACTCTTCAAGAGAAACCTTGACGAGTGGATGGGTAACAGAAAATACACCCTGGGATCTCTTCATTGGCTCTTCTTGACAGAGGATCAGTTAATTAATCAATGGGGCGACAAAAGCTGACACACTCTGGCTAGGCTTATAAATGCCCTCAGGCAGATAGCCTAGTACCTACCTATGAACCTATAAAAGAGTGGCTCTTGATATTCTTATGGACCTTAGGTACACCAAAAATACTAGGAATTAATGGTTTCATTATCCTCAATAAATTGTAACTAGTCTCTGAAATAGTATTGCCCAACTATAATTCTTCCAATTGTAGGTCTAGTTTAATATAAGCAGTTAACTTCATTTTTACACACTGATAGATGTGTCAGAATTATACAGGATGTTCAGCATTGCACCTGAATAATCAATGGAATTAAAAATCACAGTACCCCCTTTATTTGGCTTCATTATTCTTACAGTTTTTTATTTACCAAAGAGCTCAGCACTGCCTTCTTAACGCTGAACTTATGGCTCTAACTGTTTATTCTTCTTAGTTGCCCTTTAGAATTCTACCCACACCATACATGCTTTCTCAAGCACCAATATAACTGGATGCATAGCTGGATTAAAAAGATTCTTCTTTTAAAAAATCTCCTTGGGCTGATTGCTAGCAATGACACTTTTCCTTGTAATATACCCCAAGATTTAATTTCCTTGTAAAAATCTTTAAATCAATTAAGGCTTCAGAAATAAAAGGTTTTGCAAGAGTAAATTTAAAACCATTTTCAAAGAGGGAAAAATGTTCGAGCTCTATAGAAATACTACTATTGTCAGAAATATTATACCCATTATGGGTCCTCATTACTCCTTCACTTCATGGAAAATCACCATTTCCTGCGTTCCTGTTGCCCTTCCTTTTGTTCATAGGTTCATAGGTTCATAGGTTCATACTAGGCTATCTGCCCTAGGGCATTTATAAGCCTAGCCAGAGTGTGTTTGGCTTTTGCCACCCATTTTAAATTAATTTTGCTATGCCTTTTTTTGAGGTTAGTATACTGTGCCTCTGTCTAACAGTGACACAGAAGTGATAGCTGGGGTAAACCTACGATCTCCTATACACTCATCAAGATTCCTCTTGAAGAGAGTCAATGTGGGACTCTGCCTAACCTGGACTGGGATTTCATTCCAGAGTGAAGGGAGTCCCTGGGTTATGAATCTGTCCCTCCAGCATGTCCTATTTATTTCAATGCTGAGGTTCAAGTCTCTCGAGCACGTAGCTCAATGGGATTTGGATTTGTTCATTCTCTCTACCCCACTAAAGAAACTGTATTGTAATAATCTACCTTGTTAGGGCCAGGATCCAAGGGACACTGGGACTGACTGGCCAGACATTCTGATCTGTGAAGTGTCAGAAAACCTGCTCATTAAATTATAATTATTACAATCCTCCATAGGGCTACCTTCATCCATTTGTTGTATGTTAAAATGTACTATTATTTGATCAGTACTTTTAAAAACCTCAACCCCTTCATGGGTAAGTAGTTTTACTACTATACTATTTAGCAGACCTGTCAAACTTTTTGTTTTTATGTTTAATAATATCACACATTTTATCAGTTCTAATAATCATGTTGTTATGCTAGCCTCTATAATTAAACACCAAATAATTGGTATTTAATGTGTCTACATTTTTAATTATATCCATAATGTTCTTGGTATTGAATTTAATCAGCAACTGAAGAAGCTGGAAACCATGACAGTCAAACATTTTGACAAACTCGTTATACATATCCTATTAATAATCCAAACCATTAGCTAACTTGAAAACTTGTAACCCTTGTGGTACAAAGCACTCTGTTAAACATTCCTTTAAATATGTGCTATCAAGTTGCAGGTTTCTTAACTTCAACTGTTTCTTTTTCCAGTTATAAATTTGATCTTTAAGTGATCCATAAGACTAATCTCTAATAGGGCCATCACTCAAAGAACCTTTGTGAGGATCAGAAAAAGTAAACTATTTGTTAATTCAACCATTAAAGTTTACAGTATCAAATGTGGGATTGTCAATCAACTAAACCACACCATTACTGACAACCGTCCCATTCACACAACGAAGAAAGGGCAGTGTACCTTTACCCAAATCATTTGTTCTGTCCTTTGAAGCCACCTGGAATTCATCAAACAAATATCCCAGAGCAGGATGACTAGAAGAACCCAAAATCTCCACAAATGCCCAGTTTCCTCTACAGTTCTCACCCACCTTCCCAGCAGATAAGTTTGGGTGAGCACAGACTTTTTTTGCCCAATGCAATTCCCCTTCTTAGAATACACAACATCAGCATATCCTACAGGATCAGCTGATCGTGTCATATACTCATCCATGGACTGAGTAGACTAAAAACACAACTCAGTCAGTTGGGTTAATTCTCCTTTCATATTCACATCATTGATCAATTTAGTTAAATTAACGGCATCAATAACGGAAGTCAACACATCACTTAGGTTATGAGCCTGTATAGTTCCACTCTGTACACCAAATCAACACACTTATAATCAAGAAAAAGGCATGCAAGTTACCAACAAAATAATAACCAAAAAGAACAAAAGTATCAGCAGTAAGAGAAGAATGAAGTGCACAAACACTCCTATTAGTGATATAACTCCTTTAATGGCATAAGAATTAAGCACTCCCATCCCTCAACCTGGGACTTCATCAGAATTAAAAAAACAACTGTTACAACACTTCCTTTATACATTCATACACTAACCCAGAAAACAATTCTCCCAGTGCCATTAATGGTGAACCAATCAGTACTCTAAAAGTTTAATAAATTTAAATATATTTAAATGAATTTAAATAAATAAATACATCAATTAAAAATACAACTCTGGTTGCGGTTTTAACAAAATTGCCTTACCAATCCATCCATCCATTCATCCATCCACAACACCTTTTTACTATTTTTGTACATGGGTTAAAGCTGTTACTTCAACAATGACAATCATCTAGAGCCAAGGTTTATACCACCAGTTGGCTAGCCCTGCTGTGATAGTTTTTCCACATCACATACTCACATGCATACTTACATCTATGGTCAATTTAGAGTGTTCAAGCCTCCTACTGCATGTCTTTGGGAATGTGACAAGAAACCGGAGCACCCAGAGGAAACCCACATTAACACAGTGAGGACATGCAGACTCCACACAGAAGGCACCCTAGCCAAGAATCAAACCGGGGAACCTCTTGCTTTGAGTCAACAATGCTATCACTGTGCCAATGTGCAGCACAAAAAAAAATCCTTACCAGTGTGTGTGTGTGTGTGTGTGTGTGTGTGTGTGTGTGTGTGTGTGTGTGTGTGTGAGTGAATCACACAATCTTTATAAAAATTGTAGATCTATTCATTGTTTGGAACTTATTTCTCAGAAGTTCACACAAACTTGGATGGCCTATGGCTGACCAAGTTCACTGATGATTGCAAATTGGGAGCAATCATTGAGTCCCCAATGATGTTAGCATACTGCAGACAGGGTTAATGATTAGTGCCAAAGCCATGGATTAAAGCTAAGTGAAAAAAATGCATTATTATTCCCTTTGGGAAAGATGACATCCCTGCCAATTACATTATAGACAGAATCACCCCCAAGTGTAGACCCAGTGGTATATGATCTGGGCACTCAGGTTGATAGCAGTCTGAACTTGGACCACCACATATCCACAGTAGTAAGGAAATCATTCTATGTGGCACATCTTATAAGTAAAGGCATCACATATAGATCTAAGAATGTTATAATTCTGTCATACTCGGCCCTCATCAGACCAATACTTGAATACAATGCTCCCTTTTGCATGTACCTCACCAGACACCTCCAACAACTCGAAAGACCACAGAGGTTTCTTACCAAGAAATTACAGGCTACACAAAACAAGTCTTATGCAGAAAGACTGAAAGCCCTGTCACTGTATTCTGTCTTCTATGGGTTGCTAAGGAGTGGCCTGTGCCTGGCTTTCAGGGCACTCTCTGACCAGGCCCTGATGGAAATGCTACAAATTTGTAAATGAAACTGCACTAGAGTCCAGGGATCTTAACCTAGCCTATGACATGAACAGGTCATGCTGGAGAGATAGATACGTCTCCCAATTCACATAAAACAGAGCCCCTCCCTGACCCTCTTCAAACGCAACCAAGATCAATGGATGGGTGATGGCAAATTCACTCCTAAGGTGGCACCCTTGTCCCTCCTACACAAAGGAAGTTAACAAGGCCAAAATATGCATATCCATGGCTAGTGGGGTTTGGCTTTATTGGCCTGAAATTGTCCATTAAAACGACTTCAAATGTAAAAGTCATGGGCAATCAGAATCGCCATATAGCTGAAACACCTGATGTTCATAGGGGTCATTTGCATATATCCCATGTGCCTCTGTTACAGGAGGTTTGGAAGGTCACTCATTGGACGTTCTAGCTTGGCTGGAGTTTTCATTTCGTTTTTACACAAAGGAAGTTGGTATTAACTACCATAAGACCCTTACCTCTGCAAACCACACTCACCTAACCACTGACATTTGTGGTGACTCAGAATAAATATGGCTAGGCTTGTACGGGCTTTAGGAACATTAGCCTAGTGACCTTCAATGAACCTATGAGAATCTGTGAATAAAACAGCAATATAAATACCTACAAAAACAATATGAGTATCTGAATGAAAACTTTTTGTTATATATTTAAACAGTAGCGAGGAATGGTGAAAACGTTGCCATTCCATAAAACCACTTGTCAAATAAATAAGTAGCAAATGATCAGTCCATTGTCAAAAAGAATTTCTTACAACTTTGCTGACATTAATTTTAAAACTGGCTGCAAAGAAACATATTCATTAAGACCAATGGGTAAAATTGCATTTAACCTGAACTACAAAAGCAATTCCTTATACTCCAGTTTAGTTTCATATTATCCACCCCATGGATCCTGAACAAAATTCCAGACTTAAAGCCAGTAAACCCTTGACAATTCAAAGCATGTTTAAAAAGGGCAGTATTTACATTCTTATTTAAAATATCATATTTATGCTCATAAATCCTTTTCTCCAGGAGCAACTGTATAAAATCAAATGCATTAAAGACAGAGGATTTGCCACTTTCATCATCTACTATGTATAGTAGTAATAAGATGGATTTTGTATCAAAGATGGATAAACTCTGTGTTATCCTTTGTGATCCAGTGATTCTGCAGAACCAGATTCCAGCCATAGTTAATTATTCTTGCTTTCATCTGAAGAACAATGTTAAAATTAAGTACTTTATACCACTTCAGCATGTTCAGTAATCATTCATACCATAGGTTCATAGGTTATAGGTTCATAGGTTCATACTAGGCTATCTGCCCTAGGGCATTTATAAGCCTAGCCAGAATGTATTTGGCTTTCGCCACCCATTTTAAATTTATTTTGCTATGCCCTTTTTCGAGGTTAGTATACTGTGCCTCTGTCTAACAGTGACACAGAAGTGATACCCAGGGTAAACCTACGATCTCCCATCCACTCATCAAGATTCCTCTTGAAGAGAGTCAATGAGGGACTCTGCCTAACCTGGACTGGGATTTTATTCCAGAGTGAAGGGAGCCTCTGGGTTATGAATCTGTCCCTCCAGCATGTCCTATTTATTTTAGTGCTGAGGTTCAAGTCTCTCGGCGTAGCTCGATGGGATTTGGATTTTCTGAGGTGCAGCATGTCCATTAATTCCGGGTTGGACATGGCTTTATACATCAGGCACAGATCGCCTCTGAACAGGTGGTATGCCACTGAGTAGAGCTGGAGTTTCATTAACCGGGCAGCATATGGCATCTGTTTGAGCCCTTTGATCCTCTTGGTGAGGTACTTTTGGGGTCTTTCCAGTTGCTGCAGGTGTCTGGTAAGGTACATCCCAAAAGGGGCATTGTACTCAATTATGGGCCTGGTGAGGGATGAGTAAAGAGGCACGATGACCTCCCCTGATCTAGATGTGAATCCCTTCATGATTAGGTGGGCTATATAAAATGTTTTCTAACCACTTTGGCCACGTGGTTGTCAAATGAGAGATTGCTATCAACTTGGGTCCCCAGGTCCCTAATTACTTCTTCTGTACTCAATGGATTACCACCTATGTGGTAATTTGTGGGCACTTTGTTTTTGCCAAAGGGGATGACTATACACTTTTTGGCATTTAGCTTGAGGCCATGGCTCTGGCACCAGTTATCTGTTTCTATAAGGCCCTTTTGGAGGATGCTTGTGTCGGCTGGAGAGTCGATTATGGTGCCCAGTTTGCAGTCATCTGTGAACTTGGTCAGCCACAGTCCTTCCATGTTGGCCTGTACCTCTGAGAAATATATACCGAACAAGAGAGGTCCCAGGACTGAGCCTTGTGGGACACCACTTGTAACTGGTTTGGAGTCTGACATGGCTCCAGAAATTCTAACCATGTGGGTTCTGTCCTTGAGCCAGTTTGCAATCCATCTAGTGACATAGGGGTTTATATTTAAGCTAGTGAGCTTATCTATAATGCCCGAGTGGGGTATTGTATCGAAGGCTTTTGCGAGGTCCAGGTAGGCTGTGTGGACCACCTTCCCTCGTCAATGGCCTTGGTGACTGTTTCAAAGAAATCAACCAGGTTTAAGAGGCAGGATCTGCCCTTAACAAAGCCGAACTGGGTAGGATCCAGTGTCTGTAGGTCCGCAATATCTTTATTTATGAGGTCCATGATGATCCTTTCCATAGCTTTGCAGACCAAGCTAGTCAGGCTTATGGGGCAATAGTTTCCAGGATCCATTGAGGCACCACCTTTATGGAGAGGGACCACTGTTGCTGTACGCCACTCTTTGGGCACATATCATGTAGTAAGGCTGAGATTGAACAGTAGTTTTATGTTTGGGTTTAGCTCTTCTTGTGTTCATGTAGGACGCAGCCCGGGACACCGTCTGGTCCCATTGATGCTGTGTTTTTTGCTTTGGAGAGGGCGGCTCTTACCTGAGCATCTGAGATGTCAGGGGGGCAGCACTCTGCTGGGATAGATATTTGCCCTTTTGGTGGGGATGGGGAGGAGAAGTTTGCACTGAACCTGTCAGCTAGGATGTTGGCAATGTCTGTGGGTTCGGTGTATTTTTTGTCATTTTGGACTAATTCTGAGCATATCTGGGAATTACCACCCAGGTTCCTAACATAACTAAAGAAAGCCTTGTGATTATCCTTAGTGTTCTGTGCAATTTTTCTCTCGAAGCTGGCCTTAGACAATTTTATGAGTGCCCGTAGTTTTTTGCTAATACTGATCAGTGATGCCTTCCCTTTTTGGGATTTTGCTCTATCATTTAGTAACTTCCTCCTTCTATTGTATAGTTTGTTTATGGCTGGGGTCCACCAGACAGGACGTCTGCCTTTGGAGGATTGGGTCTTGGTTTTATTTGGGATCGCATGATCCATGCATTCCTGAAGGTGTCCATAGAATGCATTTATAAAGGATTCTGCGGTCTGGGCCATATTTTCCACAGGCCCGGGGGCTTTGAAGGATTCCACCTCAGTTTTGAGGAGTGTGAAATTTGCTTTAGAGAAGTTTTTCGCTGTGGTTTTCTGGGCAGGGGGTGGGGTCAGGATGTGAATATCCAATGAGATAAGTTTATGGTCTGATCTTACCAGTGAGGGATACACTTCTGGTCTGGAGCATAGAGTCCCCATGTTGGTGATGATCAGGTCCAGTATGTTTTCCCCTCTTGTGGGAGTGGTAACAAGTTGTTCCATAGCATTTGAGTTTATAAATTCTAGGAAACTTTGGGCTAGGGTGTTGGAGCTAGAGTAATGCTCCCAGTCTATGTTTGGGTAGTTGAAGTCGTCCAATATAATGGTGTTT
The DNA here is from genome assembly GCF_019279795.1 of Protopterus annectens. NCBI lineage: Eukaryota > Metazoa > Chordata > Ceratodontiformes > Protopteridae > Protopterus > Protopterus annectens. The sequence goes on from NC_056725.1 coordinate 1,730,951,654, forward strand.
GGAGAAACCTTCATATTTTCCAGTGTTCTCAGGAAGGCCGAGTGGGGTTCCTGGGTTTGGGAGGGTGGTCTGTAGCAGGCTATAAACTGGAAGGCAGTTTTACCCACTGTTAGTTGCACATGGATAGTCTCTGATGCTTCGTGCTTTGCCACCAACCTGGAGGTGTGGGTATCTTTGATGAATATCGATACTCCCCCTCCTTTTGTGGTTCGGTCCAAGTTTTGGGGCCGAAAAGCATGGTATGAGGTATAACCTGGTAGTGCTGGGGTGCTCTCGGAAGCCCTGAACCAGGTTTCTGTTACTGCACAGATATCGATGTTCTCCATGCTAAGGAGAGTTTATTCTGCAATCCTGCAGACCTTGGCTATTCTGATGCCCTTTACCCTGAGTGTCTTGAAAGTGAGTTTGACTGTTTGCAGCTGGTGCAAAACTGCACATCAATTACTCACTGGTATTCATCACTTTGCATGTTGCATTGTTTTTGAAACCTTTGTGTTAGTTACCCAGCATGACTTAAGTCCCTCCTGCCTGAAGGAATTAATTGGCCCTTATTGCCTCTCGGGCTTTGCAGTCTGCCTCTTCGGACTCAGCCAGAAGTCTCTGGCATTTGATCTCTTGCTTATCAAGTCCTATACCTTTACAAGCCACTTACATTTGGTGGCTTGCAGAATCTACTTTTCTGGCCTTCTTCAAGAGCTCCCTTATACCTTATATATTTTGTCTTGCATTTAATGATGTACTAATTGATTAGCTTTTGTTGTTAACATAAACAATTTATTGTATACAGTTTATATTTTTGTTTATATTTATGCCTTTATTTGAACATTTTATGTAGCTGCGCTTATTATGTAAGCACCTAAATAAATTGTAGTTAAAGTTACTCACTCTGTACCTAAGAGTTATGACATATTTTTTCTAACAGACTTGCTGAAAAATTTTAATGCTTTAAACAGTTTCATAGACAACATAGTGCTGCATTTGTAGTATCTGCAGCAGGCCTAAGTAATCATTAAGATACTTTTCGCCCATACAGTTTACAACAGCTGTATACAGGTGGCATTTGTGCTGACATATCAACTCCATAACTTCAGAATCATATTTTATTATGTTTTTATTATTTATGAAAGAAAATACTTTATTTCATTTTAAATGTTATAAAAATTCAAAAACAGACAGACAAAAAAGCACATAGATAGATTAGATTATATAGCTAGATACATAGATAGATAGATAGATAGAGAGATAGAGATAGATAGATAGATAGATAGATAGATAGATAGATAGATAGATAGATAGATAGATAGAAAGATAAAGAGACAAGACAGACGGCTGGATAGAGAGAGATGGAAAGACAGAGCTAGACAAATATGTCAGATGTCAGTTATTTTAACAATTATTATACCTCCTCTTGACATCTATCTGGCCCCTTTAGTGTCTGTTCCTATGTTCTCATGTTCTCAGTTTAATATCTACCGTGCAAAGCAACTGCTGTTTGCCATTGACATCTCCACCATGATCCTAAATGGTATAGTGAGAGGTAATGCAGTACAGGGGCCAGAATCAGTGGCCTTGGAAAAGTGAGCAGATTTGATATCTTCTTACCCATAAAACTTGCACAGCACATTGCATCCTATGTCATTCAGTGCACATATGTACACTGCTGCGTTCATGGGTTCATAGGTTCAAACAAGGCTAACAACCACTAAGATCTTTACAAGCCTAGCAGTGAAACTCAACCCAGTTTTATCCCAGAGTTCCTTCGACACCTATCTGGTGGGATATGTTAATAAAGAGGTAGCTATGGGTTATGGGGGGGTATGGTAGTTGGGAATTAATTTACTTACTGTTGACCTCTGTCCATCAGAGACATGAGGGCCAGACCAGGGGTAAATTTGCAGTTTCCCATCCAATGATCAAGATGTCTTTGAATAAGGTCAGGGAACAAATCTGCTTCACAAGCATAGGAAGCTTATTCCAGAGTGCAGAGATCCTTTGAGACAAATATTGGTCCCTCCAGAAAGTTCTATTTGTGTCACAGACAAACTTCAGGTCCTTGGATCTAGTGTTTCTGGTGTTTGTCTTGCGAATGTGCAAGAGATCCATCAGAGCTGGATGTGAAGATGCCTTATATGCTAGGCATAAATCGCCTCTCAGTAACCTGTGGGAGACTGACTACAGAGATAGTATCTTAAGGCTATATGTGTATGTCAGGGAATTCATACCCTGGATTCACCTAGTGAGGAACCTTTGAGAGCATTCCAACTGTTGCAAATGCCTGATTAGGTACATGCCAAAGGGGGCATTGTACTCAATGTTGGGTCTGATAAGGGCTGAATAGAGTGGCGCTGTAACTTCCTTGGACCTGGATACCATATCATTGCTTATAAGATGGAAGACATAGAATGATTTTCTTGCTATTTTGGTTACGTGTTGGTCAAATACCAGACTATTGTCTAGATATCTTCCCAGATCCCTAACTATCTGGTCAAGTCTTAGGGATGTTTTTATTAATGAACCAGTCATTTGTTTGTGTTAGACACTGTTTTAGGATGTTGGTGTCATAGTGGGAATCTATGATAGCTCCCACTTTACACTCATTTGAGAACTTGGTGAGCCAGATGCTTTTCACATTAGCCCCGACTTCCAAGAAGTAGCTGCCAAACAGTTGCAGGCCCAAAAGAGAGCCCTGGGTATTCCACTGGTGACTAGTCTGTTGGTGGAAGTAGTCTCCTAGATCCTGACTTCTTGAGTCCTATCTGTGAGCCAGGTGGCAATTCAGTGAGTTATGTAGGGATTTATGCCTAGTTCTGACAGTTTGTCAACAATACCTGAGTGGGGTATTATACTGAATGCCTTGGCCAGGTCAAAGTAGGTGGTGTGAACCATTTTCCCCTCATCTATACCCATGATGACGTCTTGAAAAAGTCTACAAGGTTAAGTAGGCAAGACCTTCCCTGAACAAAACCAAACTCAGATGGGTCCAGTGTCTGTAGGTTGCCAATGTCCTTGTTGATCATTTCCATGATACATTCCATGGCTTTGCATACTAGACTTATCAAAATAATGGGTCTGTATGGTCTACCCTTATGAAGACAGATGACCATTGCAGACCACCATTCACCTGACACATAACATGTGTTGAGGCTGTAGTTCAAGAGTGCGTCAAGTAGTCTTGTTAGGTCATGTTTTAGGCTATTTAGGAGGCAACTTGGGATATTCTCAGGGCCCATTGAAGCAGTGTTTTTTGGCCTTAGCAAGCACCTCCAGAACCTGCTCCCTGTTGATAGTTGGGAGGGTATGCTAGAAGGGATTTCACAGGGGGTTGGGGGGATGGGGGTGAAGTTAGAGCCAAATTTATCAGCCAATGGATTCACTACGTCACCCTAATCGGTGAAGGTGTGCCATTTACCACCAGTTCTGCACACTGCTGAGTATTACTTTTAACATTCCTGACATAGCTGAAGAAGACCTTGTGATTGTCCTTACCCTAACAGGCTATCCTAACCTCATAACTGGCCTTGTTGAACTTTATTAGGCCTCTTAGCTTTTCATTTAATTGAATCAAAGGGCTCTTGTCTCTATGAGAGTTGCCCTTTCTGATTTTGGCCATTACTTTTTTTCTTTTGTTATATAGCCTGATAAGGTAAAAATTCCAACAATGTAGTTTGTTTTTGGCGTTAGATGTTGGCTTACTTCTGGTTGGTACAACACCCTCATTGTAGCCATTTACATGTTTGTACAGGGTTTCTGTAAATAATTCTGCATAGGTAGCTGTGTTCTCGGGGTTTGGGAGTGCTGTGAGTTTTGACAAACTGTTGTTTAATAGGATGCAGTTTGCTTTAGTAGTTCCTAACTGTTCATAGGTTCATAGGTTCATAGGTTCATACTAGGCTATCTGCCGAGGGGCATTTTTATAGCTAGCCCATGGTTTTTGTGTTATGCCACCCACCCTTTAAATGGGGAACTATACCCATTATTTTGCTGTGCCTCTGTCGAGCAGTGACACTGAGGTATAGGTTCATAGGTTACAGGTTTTGTTAGGTTTTTGGGTTGATTTTTATTTCAAGAGAGTTAGCTTTATGGTCCGACTTCACCAATGAGGATGTGACATGGGGGGGATGTGAATTGCAGGTCCAATATGTCTGATCCTCTGGTTGGAGAGTACATTATCTGGTCCATATGTTTGTGTTGATAAAGACCAGGAAACTTTGTGCCTGTGAGTTACATGCAGTAGGTCTATCTAAGAGTTGTGATCTTCATGGGTCATACAGGTCAACCTGTAGCTGGCTAGGACATGGTAAGGGATGTCATTTATGAAGACTTGGATGTGAGTGAACTCCAGGGCATCTTCCTGTTTAACCAACCGGGAACTATATTTGCTGCTAACATATATTAAGACACCACCACCTTTAGCCCATGTCTGTGCTGCTGTTGGCCAAAATGTGTGGAAGGCACTGTAGCCTTCCACTGCCAGAGTACTTTCTGAGCTTTAAACCAAGTCTCGGTAACAGCACATATGTCTACATTCTCAAGGGTAAGGAGAGCTTGTAGAGTGTGGAGTTTCTTGTTTAGGATCCTAACAATGGGCAAGTAACACCTTAAGGTTGTTTTGATATACATATATATATATTTTTTGCTATGTTGGTAGTTTTGTCATTTTGACATTGCTAAAAAAGGCTGTATGGGGACAGATAACGTTTTATCCAATATCCAAAAGCCCAGGGAACAGGTGCAGACTGTCCTTGGCAAAGCAAAGTGGTCTATTAACCAGTGCTGATAGATACTGGATTCTCCTGGAGTGGCAAAATCATTTTCTGCTCATACTGTGGCATCATCCTTGGTGAAGGTACAATGTTGCCCAATGTAAGGCACATACTTGTCTGTGACACATATTCAGAGTGATCCATAATGTCTCTTTCATGTAATCCAGTGAGGTATGCCTTAGCTCATTTATACCCACATGGTCTATTATAGAATCATATTGTTGCATGGGATGCAGTGACTTGAGTGCATGCATGATATTGCACATCCTAGCTCCAGATAGGCAACTTACCACTATCTTCTCCTTGTCCGGCCTGGTGAGAGGAGTACAGTGTGTTATAGGCAGAAGAAACATACCTCTCAACCTGTTAGAGCAAGAAATTTGGACAAAGGCAAAATAATGGGGGAAAAGACCTAAAATAGGGGCACTTCTTAAATATTGCTCTTACAAACTTAGAAAGTTGATAACATAACAGGTTATGCATTAGCATGGATTTTGTGAAGGATGTGAAGTCTGAAACTCAACTGTGTTCCTTTAATTTCTGACTTCAGTCCTCAATGATTTGCCAGTGATTTGTCAGAAAACCACAATTTTATGAGAAACAGACCAAAAATATGAGGCAAAAATCTGTACATTTGAGAGACAGAAGGAAATGTTTACCTTGCTGCCAAAAAATTACTAACCTACTTTATTAAAAATTCAGTTTTTGAAACCTGAATGTATATCTGGTGCTTCCCTGTACAAAACCAAGGAAAATCTAGATAATCCCTTAGAAACTGTTAATGTTATTATGCAGACACAGCCATGATTCAGGGTGACAGGCTGCAGTACTATCAATTCACAAAGTAGAAGCGGGATTCACATCAGACTCAAATAATGGCAGACCCACCAGCATGGCAAGTATTCTGCATAAAAGGGTGGTGAGAGTTACAGCAGAGTTTATTCACAGGAGGCCTACTGTTAAATATGGAACAGTCTGAATTTGTTAAATGGAGGTCTTGCCATTTGAATCTTGTAGCATTGTTTAAAGTGGAAACAGCAGCACCTAATGAAGGGTTAGCTTCTTCTTCTTCTTTAGGCTGCTCCCGTTAGGGGTCGCCACAGCAGATCAACTGTTTCCATTTCATCCTGTCCTCTGCATCTTGCTCTGTCACACCAACCACCTGCATGTCCTCTCTCACCACATCCATAAACCTTATCTTAGGCCTCCCTCTTTTCCTGCTACCTGGCAACTTCATCCTTAGCATATTTTTCCAAATATACTCTGCATCCCTCCTCAGCACATGTCCAAACCAACGTAATCTTGCCTCTCTGGCTTTGTCTCCAAACCTTCCAACCTGGGCTGACCCTCTAATATACTTATTCCTAATCCTGTCCATCCTCATCACACCCAGTGCAAATCTTAACATCTTCAACTCTGCCATGTCAAGCTCTGACTCCTGCCTTTTTGTCAATGCCACTGTCTCCAACCCATATAACATAGCTGGTCTCACTACCCTCTTGTAGACCTTCCCTTTCACTCTTACTGGTACTCGTCTGTCACAAATCACTCCTGACACTTCTCCACCCACTCCATCCTGACTGTACTCTCTTCTTCACCTCTCTTCCACACTCACTATTACTCTGAACTGTTGATCCCAAGTACTTAAACTCATCCACCTTTGCCATCTCTACTCCCTGAATCCTCACCATTCCTCTATCCTCCCTCTCATTCACACACATATATTCTGTTTTAGTCCTGCTGACCTTCATTCCTCTTCTCTCTAGAGCATATCTCCACCTCTCCAGGGTCACCTCCACCTGTTCCCTACTCTCACTACAGATCACAATGTCATCTGCAAACATCATAGTCCATGGGGACTCCTGTCTGATCTCGTCTGTCAACCTGTCCATCACCATTGCAAATAAGAAAGGGCTCAGAGCTGATCCTTGATGTAATCCCACCTCCATCTTAAACGCATCCATCACTCCCACTGCAGACATCACCACTGTCACACTACCCTCGTACATATCCTGTACCACTCTTACATACTTCTCTGACACTCCCGACTTCCTCATACAATACCACAACTCCTCTCTAGGCACCCTGTCATATGCTTTCTCTAAATCCACAAAGACACAATGCAACTCCTTCTGACCTTCTCTGTACTTCTCCATCAACACTCTCAGAGCAAACATTGCATCTGTAGTGCTCTTTCCTGGCATGAAACCATACTGCTGATCACTAATCATCACCTCCCTTCTTAACCTAGCTTGCACTACTCTTTCCCATAACTTCATGCTGTGAATGATCAGTTTAGTCCCTCTGTAGTTACTACAGCTCTGCACACCACCCTTATTCTTAAAAATCTGTACCAAAACACTTTTTCTCCATTCCTCAGGCATCCTCTCACTTTCCAAGATTTCATTAAACAATCTAGTTAAAAACTCCACTGCCATTTCACCTAAACACCTCCATGCTTCCACAGGTATGTCATCAAGACCAACAGCCTTTCCGTTCTTCATCCTCTTCATAGCTATCCTTACTTCCTCCTTGCTAATCCACTGCACTTCATGATTCACTATCCTCACATCATCCAACCTTCTGTCCCTCTCATTCTCTTCATTCATCAGCCCTTCAAAGTACTCTTTCCATCTGCTCAACACACTCTCCTCGCTTGTGAGTATGTTTCCCTCATTATCCTTTATCACCCTTACCTGCTGCACATCTTTACTAACTCGGACCCTCTGTCTAGCCAATTGGTACAGGTCCTTTTCTCCCTCCTTAGTATCCAACCTTTTATACAACTCTTCATACGCCTTATCCTTAGCCTTCACCACCTCTCTCTTTGCCATGCACCTCATCTCCTTATACTCTTGTCTACTTTCTTCATCTGTTTTGACAATCCCACTTCTTCTTCGCCAACCTCTTTCTCTGTATACTCTCCTGTACTTCTTCATTCCACCACCAGGTCTCCTTGTCCTCCTTCCTCTTTCCAGATGTCACACCAAGCACCTTTCTAGCCATCTCTCTTACTAGCTCTGCTGTAGTTACCCAGCTATTCGGTAACTCTTCACTGCCAACCAGTGCCTGTCTTAACTCTTCCCTGAACATCACCTCACAATTACCCTTTTTCAGTTTCCACCATTTGATCCTTAGTGCTGCCCTCACACTCATCCTCCTCTTCTTGATCACCAATGTCATCCTACAAACGACCATCTATGCTGCCTAACTACACTTTCCTCTGCCACCACTTTATAGTCTCCAATCTCCTTCAGAGTGGCCCTTCTGCATAAGATATAATCCACCTGTGTGCATCTTCCTCCACTCTTGTATGTCACTCTATGCTCCTCCCTCTTGTTAAAATATGTATTCATCACATGCATTATGCATATGCATTCATCAATGAAGGGCTAGCAGTGTGTAACTATTTTCTGTACGAGGAAATAGTGGCACTTTAAAACTATTAAATATCAATACATATGTAGAACTCTAATTAAGTAACAGGACAAGTCCAGTAGGAGTGGTTACCTACATATCCTGACTGAGGTAACTAGTGGTGCTCTTCATTGCTTTGTACGGGGGACACTTCTTTTTGGGCTACTTTTCTCAGGTATAAAAGTAAGAAATGGATTCTGACTATCCAGATATGCTGATGACTGAAGACTGAGTAAGATAATTACTTCAAGTAATAAAAGCCAAAGTTTTTCATGATGGTCTATGAGGGGTACAATAGTAATGGCATTAAAATTAATATTGGTATACACATATACTTATGTGTATGTGTATACACATATATGTATGCATATACACACACACACACACACACACACACATATATATATATATATATATATATATATATATATATATATATATGTATATATATAAATATATATATATATATATATATATATATGTATATATATATATATATATATATCTGTGTAAATATATATATATATATATATATATATATATATATATATATATATATATATATATATAGATGGATGTATGTCCATATATAAAAAAAAAATGACAGCAAGTGATCAAATATAAATGGTTGATCACCAGCCAATCAAACATAAAAAAAAATGTTTAACTTTTTTTTTTGCAGGTGGTACCCCCCCCCCCCAAATCCCCCTGCTAATTATAAATACCATCTTTGAGATTGCACTGCAGTGGGTTAATGGCAAATTGTTTTATGTGTGTAGCATCATGATACTTGGCAAAAAGGATATGAATTTTGATTACAAAACAAATAATCAAATCATAACATCTAGAGACTGATATACAACAATTTAAACTTTGAAAAACCTCTGTCAGGGTTAAAAACGTATATTCTAGATCCCTTAAAATTCTAAAGGGGAAAGTCTTGTCACTCCAGGGAGATTATTGTACCAGTGTATACCCCACTGATGAGGCCCATATACCTCATAGGGCCCATTATAGAATTCACTACTGCATGTTGTAGCCTTTGAATAGGCCACCTGCCACTTAAAAGGTACAGTGATTCCATATTAAACACTATGGAAAGACAACGTGAACTATTCAGAAGGACTTCAAGAACTGTCATTATATTCTGGTTCTTATAGTTCTTTGGAGGCTACCTCTGTCTGGTCTATAAGGCAAAGAATGATGTGCTTCTCCTTGGAAATCTATACCAGCAACAGCTTTGTTGGAACTAACATTAGATCAGGGAACCCCATACTAAACATAAATATCAATTGGAGAAAAAAGGGACAGATACATTTTATGTTATTTTTGTTTAATGTGTCTAGACTGGACCCAAAGACCCCTTTTCAGCTCCAATGTGTTATTTGTAAGGTAGCAGGTAAGCAATCTTGTAAAAAATAGCAGCATGCCTTTAAAACATTATACCAAGCTTGGTTGCATTACTATGCTGGCAACTGGGCAGAACCCAAGATATTTAAACATTTGCACTGAATATTTGAGTAAGGCACAGAGGTGAGGTGATAGAACAAGTTTTGTGGACTTGAGAGAGACCCCAGGCTGTTCTAAAGATTACTGCTTTGGTGTTTATTTACTTATTTGTTTAATAATGCTAAGGCAAAGCCTCGTGGAAGTAAACCAACCAAATGTGGATTACTTTAAGGTGGTCAGAAAGAGGGGACACAATGTATCCTGGTGATGCAATCATCTGAGGCCCATATTACCAAATTATCAGCATAGAAATGGAACGGTGTGCTAGTAAGATTAATCTAAAATCATTCTTCTTTTGGCTTTTCCCGGTTGGGGTTGCCACAGCGGATCACCTGCCTGCTCATGATTGGCAGTGGAGTTTTACAGTGTCGAGTTGCCAGCCTGGTGCCCATCCTTCCACAGAAGACACACATATGCACGCACTCACACCTACGGCCAATTTAGAGTGTCCAATCCATCTACAGCATGTCTTTGGGATGTGGGAGGAAACCGGAGCACCCGGAGGCAACCCACACAACCACAGGGAGGGCATGTGGACTCTGCACAGAAGGCACCCCAGCTGAGGATCGAACCAGAGAAACTCTTGCTGTGAGGTGGCAACACTAACCACTGCACCACCATGGCCGTCCATTAATCTAAAAGCATTAAAATGTGAAAAACAGTCAACCCAAAATATAGCTCTATGAAACCCTCTGATATAAACTTCCTATTACAATCTATATTTTATTGATTTATTTAAAAGTGTTAACCGGGCTAGAACACTGATCACATTTAACTGATTTTTGTCACAGCCTGGATTACACAGCAAAAGAACAAAGACTAAATGAAACAATACAGAGAACTGTGCAGTATAACTTGGTAGATACAATAATACAGTACAAAAACTGTTTTGAGTAATGTGGTGCATTTGGATTAGCAATCAGAACAAAATTGTTGTATACAACATAAACAAGACAGCTCTAGGCTCTTGGTCAATAGGAAAGTAGGTGGCTAGACAATAAATGTACAGGGTAGGTAGGGACAGAAGGTAGGAGAGACAGACTATGTTATTTTGCCAGAGATGAGGCATTTGCCTGTTTCTTTGAGCTACACTTTCACTGAGGTCAGAA
>NC_056725.1:1730964951-1730977451 GCF_019279795.1 Protopterus annectens
TCAGGGAGCCTAACATATCCAGTTATTCTTGGATTTAGCTGGCTAGGCTTCTCAATGGTCTTCTAGACATCATAATTAGTATATACTTATGAGCCTGTAAACAATATGTGCATGCATATTGTATTGCTGAGATGTCTGCTGGACCTAATCAGTGGCAACAAAAATGGTGAAGAAAGAGTGCTACCACAGAGTAGCTATGTTAATGGGGTAAAGCACATCTTTCTTGTTAAGGACAATAGATGAAACCATACCCTTGAAGTATTGCACTTTATTCTCATTGCTTGTGACTTTTACCCATTCTGTGTGCGGGTAAAGCTCCATGCCCTGTGAGTCATGCAGTTATTAATGCTATACTCCACCTTCTCTCTCTCTCTCTCTCTCTCTCTCTGTGGCAGCACAGCATTGCACTGAACACCTCCAAATTACAAACTACAAATTTATCAGGTCAGTACAGGGCTACAACAGCTCTGAATATCACTGCAGCTTTCTATCCATGTATCTGTGAGACATTCTGCAAGGCTCCCTATCGAAATGTCAGCACTGCAAATGCAGAGTGCCAAAAGGCTGAAAAGGAAAAGACCAAAAACACAGCAGCGAGTCTCAGAAAAATCACTGTTCTCCTTAAAACTTCCTTTTGCAGGGGGGCAAGCCCCCCACACCCCCCTGAACTTATATATACCAACTCCAGCATCACCATACCTCAGAGAAAAGGGAATATTATGAGAAATGGAATGAATCTTGGATATAGCATGTACAAGTCTGACCTTTCAGCCATTCAGTATCCACATTTCAAGACTTACTCTATCAGGTCCCAACATTTCAAATGGTTACCATTTTGGAATTGTGAATGAATATGCATCAGCCTGCAACTGCCTATAATCTCCAAAATGATCCTTATAAGTATTAGTTTGAATTACTAACAAAATATCTACTACCTGGAGGGTGAAGATCAGCAAAGATGCTGCTGCCATTGGTTCTAAGGACAAACAGCAGACAGTAACGCTTTTTGTTGCTGTTCCTAAATACAGTCATGTTTTATTCATAAAAAGTGGAAGTGCTAAATGTTTAACCCCATGTTCAGAATTAAGCTCAAAAGTAAACTCATAGCATAATAGGTATTCCAAGACAATTAAGTTTTGAGAACATGTATGCCTTGCCTATACCAAACTTCATGGTATACCACCTGTTCCAATAGGGTGAAGTAAGTCAGGCCTGAGATAATTCTGAAGTTTCCCATCCAATAATCAAAGTTGTTGTTGAGTGGCCTCCGAAAGACATGCGTGAATGGGCGTACCTTTGCTGAAGGTTGGGCATCGGGCTGGCAACTCGGCACCATAAAAATCAACTGCCAATCATTAGCGGACCGGATTTCCGCTGTGGTGACCCCTAACCAGAAAAAGCCAAGATGACAAACAACAACAGTTGTTGAAAGATACTAGAGTATTGCTCTGTTTAACAAGAAAGGGAAATGTTTTTCTGGAAAAGTGGTAAATGATGCATAATGAATTTGTCCCTTCATTGTTCTATGTTTATATGTCAGTGAAAGATTAAGTTCCTAAATCTAGTGTTTGTAGTGCTGTTGGTCTTATGGAGGTGAAAGAGGTCTAGGAGGGATGGGTCCTTAACAGAGCAGAATACAAGACACAGGATATAACATTAGATACTGTAGAAGACAGGGTATAGAGGTAGAGTTTTACATCTGTTTTGTTATCCTAGGGTCCTTAGATCAGTAAGCTTTTCAGTCAGTAGCCACTTGTGCTTTTCTTGTTGGGCTGTGTTTCAACAGATACATACCAAATGAGGCATTATACTCAAGTATTGGTCTAATTAAAGCTGAATACAGATGGATCGTAACATCTTTACATCTGGATGAGATGCCTTATTTATCAATTGTGCGAAACAGAAGGATTTTCTGACTGCTGATGGTACGTGGTGCTCAAAAGAGAGGGTGTTGTACACCAAAGTGCTGATATCTCTGATTGTTAGATTAGAGTGGGGTGCTGGCTATGTTATAAGTTGCAGACAGAAGGTTTTTTACCAAAAGCAACAATATTACACTTTTTTGCATTTAGTTTTAGCCATTTTCAGTACACCATTGGTTAGTGAGGTTTATTTCTTGTTACAAGACTGCCATATCAAAGGGATGATTTGACAGTGATACCCAGTTTGCAGTTATCAGCAGCCTTCAGGGTTAGTTAAAATATGCGACCTTTTTTGAGCAGCACTCCAAATACCCAGAATTGATCTACTAGCTCCCCACTAACCTAATCTGACCTTTTCTTTTCTGTAGACAAACTACTTACTAAGACATTATGAACTTAAACACATGCATTGTATGTGTTGAAGAAATTCAGGGTTATAACGGTGTGATATTCCTGATATGTGTTTATACTTATCTGCTCAGATCTCAATAATGTAACACCGTGTGGGTAGTTGCTATGTCTATTCCTGTTGACTATATCCCTGTGAACAGTGATCAGTGAATTGTGATTTCCCATCTGTTTAATAATTCTGACTCTTGTAGCACGTGGAATGTTATTTCACAGGTCATGCTTGATTCAATTATATTTATCTGGTAAACAATTCTGAAATAAACAAATATATAAATATTGTTTTTTGCCAGTTTCTAGTTTGCTTGCTTTCTCCCAGTTGTTTTCTGTACTACTTTTTTCTACCTCTGTCTCCCTTTTCTAATAGGCCTGTTCCCGCAGCATTCCTCAGTAGAGTGTTGTAAGCTTCATACTGCCCACCTATCTCCTACAGCTCCACTATGTCTCCTCTTTAATTTTCCCTAGACTATTGGGTGCCTTACTGTTTTAACATTTTGCCCATGTTTTATTACTATGCCATTTCTAAATTGTATGGTTATTTGGGGTGACAATCAGTTCTAAACTGTATTTTTATTTTGATTTGATAAAGAGCTTGCTAGGTCAAGATTAAGTACTACCAAACTATCACTTTGAGTTTGTTTTACCTTCTTTTATGCTTAATCTTTGTGATTTAGTTCTACTGTGTTCAAAGATGGAAAATAATCAGTTTGTTGAAGACATCTTTTTCAAAATACACTTGTTCCTGGAATCTGCTTGGAGTTAATTGGACTAATTATTGTAGCATTCAGGCAGGGACAGCTGGTGACTTCAAACCAAAACTGGCTGCAGAGAGAAACTGAATGGGTGGGGCAAACTGGAATGGAGTAGGGCTACACTGAGGCAAGGTCAGCTTTGGACATGTTTACAGAATTACATAATAATTGGTCATGGACCACAGCACATAGTCTGCAGCAGCAATTTTACACTTCAGTCTGCATGCCTACATGAGGTGACACAGTATTCCTTGGGTCTCTTCCCAGAGCCACTCAAGTACATGCCATGCCCCTCAACCTCATAGCATAAGAAACTGGACAAAGGTAAAAAATAATGGTGTGGCAAAGGTCCAAAATCAGGTGTAAATTTGAAATAGTGTTTTTAAACCCTTAGAAAATTGCTAGAATCACATTTTGCATTAGCATATTATTTTCTGAAGGATGCGATGACTGAAATGGAAATAGTTGTCATTATTTAATGACTTCAATCTGCAATGATTTTTTTAGAAAGACACATTCTATGAGAAACAAAACAAAAATATAAAGCAAAAAATAAGGATGTTCCTCAAAAGTTTGGACAGTTAATAGGTATGATACATGGCTATCCATTGTTCTAGTCTAAGCACAGACTTCTAAATCCCAAGTCAATACAGGCCTCTAGTCTTCTCACCACAACCAGTCTGTTACAATTAAAACTACATTGCCTGATGGCAGAATGAGATAATAAGCTTGTCAAGTTTACAATTTTCAGTGTATTCATCATTCTACCATGCTTCCTTTCTTATCCTTTCATCTGTCCTATACCTTTCTGAAGGGCTCCATGGATTCCCTTCCCAGTCCACTCCATAGGTCCACTCCCCCATAACAAAGTGCTTTCACCGATCCAATGAGGAGTTGGTCCTTTTATTTCGATGTCTGTGCCCCTTTCCCTTCCTCAAAAAATCGAAAGTGTTGTGCATTTTAACTTAGACAGTTTCCAGTCTCAGTGCTTCACTACTGTGCCCTGTAGAGATGGGGCAGCAAAACAAACTATTAAACCATCAGAGCAACCAACAGATGGCTTCCACTGCTCTTCCTGGTTGTCCCGTGCCACTAGTGTAGTTCCTTGTTTATGTAATAACCATTTAAGTGAACTAGACTGACACAGAACGTTTTGCAGCCATGATGTGAACCACAAGGGCAAGGTTATGTGGGTCATCTGAGTAGCCAATCAACTAATATGTTTGGGAAATGGAAGGAAGCCAGAATACCAGAGAAAACATATGTTTCCATATGGAATCATGGAATATTCACACAGATCCATCCATCCTCAACCCCTTTATCCCATTTTGCACATGGGGTTGGGGTGTCACTTCATCACTGACAATCATCTTGAGCCAAGATTTACACCCCCGGGTGACTAGCCCTGCTGCTGTAGTTCATTCGTATCGTACCACTCACACACACAGTCTCACCTATGGCCAAGTTAGAGTGTCCAATCCACCTACTGCATGCCTTTGGAATGTGGGAGGAAACCCACATGACAGCGTAGAGGGCATGCAGATACTGCAGAGAGGGCACCCCAGCCAAGAATCGAACTGGAGAACCTCTTACTGTGAGGCAACAATGCTAACCACTGCACCACCATGGCCACACAAAATTCACACAGACAATGGATGGAAATCAGGACTGAACCTAAACTCTGAAGCTGTAATGTAGAAACCCTAACCAGTGAGCCACTCTGCTGTATGTGATATGGTACAAAGATTTGTCATATTTCTGCCGAATAAACAAAAGAAAGTCAGATTGATTTTGTTGCAGAGGCTTACCTGAACGCAGTACTGTAACAAAACTGCCGCTCTAGGTTATGGATCATGCCCATACACAAACCAAGAAGGCTCTGCATGTTTCTGATGTTTGACATGGATAGAACAGATGAGAGCAGTGTATAAATATCTTGTTACACCCCTTGGAAGCAGCAAGAAAATTCTGTATTCATTTCTAAAATTTCTGAGTACAGGCCATCATGTACATCAATAAAAGCAAAATCTTTAAAAACAATGAAACATACAATTCAAACTATTACTGCTTCCTGTTATAAACTTTGAACTAGTTAATTTATACAAAACAGTTGATGTTCCCCTAAAACAAGCATAATATATTTAGTATATAGCTATCCTGTTTCTACACAATATAAAAATGATAACTGAAAACAAAAATAAAGCAAACAACAGACACCTCAGTTTCTGTGGCTATTCCACATTTACACTAGAGTTTAATTTAAGCCTGAATGTGCAGTGGCTATGTTGTTTCAGCTATTAAGTGTAAAAAATAAAGACGTTAGAATTTGTCATGGCAGTGCATGTACTATACTCACCTCACCACTTTATTGCCCATTCTTTACTTCAAAAATTTCCCCTGTGCATAAAGCTATAATCTACCTTGTGATTGGTTATCTCATCAGAATGTAAGAAGATTACAGCAGCAGGTGGGCTTGGCAGTGCTCTCTAGCTCACTAGCATGTTAGCAAAAGTCCACTCCATGGGTCCGCAGCCTCCCCATAAAGAACTGCTTTCACAGATCCAATGAGGAGGAGCCCACGTTCTTTTTGTTCTTGGCTCCTATACAGTGCAGCCCAAATAAACCACATAAAGGAAGCATGTTTTCTTTTATTGTTATAATGATAAGAAGCAAGCCTAACATCAGGGAATTATCAGATTTACTGAGCGGTTTTGCAAAACAGACCAGCAACCATGACTCGTAGAAACATTTGACATGAACTTGTATTAAACACTCACAGCATAATGGGGAAACATCTGTGTAATATGAGTCCCCCAGCAGATAGTGTGAGTTGTGCAAATGAAACCATGCTTAACTAAATAAATCAAGGTGCACTGTGGAGCCCAGTAGATCCAGCTTTCCCTGTGTACAGGGAAAATAAACCCCACCACTATCATTCCATATCAAATAAAAGGATTTTTCTAAAATTCTTTGATCTCAAAATAGCTTTAATAAGCTGTTCTACAATCTTTAAAGGTTGTGTGCTGTTCCAACAGGTAAATATATGGATTTGCGCAGTATGTGTTTTGTGTGTGGAGGGGTCTACCGCAGTTGTAAATATGGTGTGTATTTCATAGCATACATGAAAGAACACTAATTTATCCAAATGATTACCATTTTTAGAATTATTGGTTTCTTTTACTTCCTAATTTCCTTTCTTTTGAACTGCTATATAAAGTAATATGGTAATCATTTCATAGTCTGTCAAAATGTATTTGTCCCCTTGTTTACCACTGAATTGTTGTTTGTTAAAGCAATTAGTTGTCATGGTAACTGTGGTGATCTCATACTCAAAAGTACTACAGACTTAACAGCAGACTTAAAAATGCATTGAAATGCTTTCTTTAGGAGTTTCATAGAACTACTATCATATGCTATAACTGGCAGCAAAGACTGAACAAATGAAAAATGAGTTCTTCAGTAAATTGTTAACAGCTGAAACATCTTACATCTGAATGCAGATTCTGAAGGGCATTCTTCTTCAGTAATTATTTCTTTAAAACCATATGCTCACATCTGCCTTAAGTATGCAGTCATTTCAGCTAAATACCCAAGTCAAATATGTTGAGTTCCTTATGTCCTTTATTTAATCATTACCATTTGTGCTGCTTGTTACGAGTAAAAGTGTGCAACTAATGCAGTCGTAAGGTAGTCTCTTGAAAGCAGCACTTGGTGTGTATTAAACTGTGTTCATCATCTAAGAGTAAGAGTATGTCAACAGCAGTCAGAAGAGAGAATGGATCTCCATATTGATGAGTACATGTGCTACCAAGTTACATATTCACAAACATGTAGGCCCCAGACTGTTGCTAAGGTGTCA
Organism: Protopterus annectens; assembly: GCF_019279795.1. Taxonomy (NCBI): domain Eukaryota; kingdom Metazoa; phylum Chordata; order Ceratodontiformes; family Protopteridae; genus Protopterus; species Protopterus annectens. The sequence goes on from NC_056725.1 coordinate 1,730,971,893, forward strand.
TCACTAATCATTACAATGTTTAAGCACTAGCATGTCTAGGTAATGTGCATAAAACCTTTCCCAAAATTCTGACTTTTGCTGTCGGCGTCAGTTAATACTTCTTCATGTACGCATAAATACATTCCCTATTATAGTAGTACTCTCAGCTTTCTCAGTACTCTGTGAATTCAATGAGTTACTGTAAAACATATTCTTCCAATGACAGATGGTATTGTTTATGCAGTGGTGTCCCCTGCTTCCATTTTTGTACCATGGCCAATCACTGAAACCAAACTGAGCTGGTACTGCAGATGTTATCAGCTCATTCTCATCAAATGGAAATGTTCTGCTAACCTCCTCATCCGCTGAATGTCTCCTGCCCTCTGCCAGTCCTGAGTTGTCAATTACAAACCACCCCATAAAGGGGAAGGAACAACAGTAGCAAGCAGGCAGTAGTAGCAGCAGTGCCATTAAGATCAGTAGCATCAGCAGTAGCAGAAATTATGTCACTAAGAGTTTTAGCAGTAGATCTATCAATAGCAATAGTAATGCAGTGTTATCAATAGAGGTCATAATAGTACTACAAGTAATATTAATGCTAGTAGTGTGGTACTAGAAGTAGCACAAGTATAGTGATAGTAGTAGCAGTGGCAGTAGTTGTACATGTAGTGCAGTAGCAGTAGTAGTGTAGTAGGAGTTGGCATATTGGTTAAGGTATTTACCTCACAGACACAAGGTACAGGGTTTTATTCTCACCTTAGGGGAAATTAGCTAGGCTTAAGATGGCCTGCAAGGGAAGCTAGCCTAGTATTTATCTATAAACAAGTAGTATAGTAATAGCAGTACAAGCAGTAGTAGTGGCGGTGGCAGCAGTTGTATTAGTAGCAGTAGTAGTACAAGTAGTATAGTAGTAGCAGCAGTAGCACTAGTAGTAGTAATTATAGTAGTAGCAGTAGTAGTATATGTAGTGTAGTAGTAGTAATAGTTGTAGTAGCAGCAGTAGTAGTATATGTAGTGTAGTAGTAGTAATAGCAGTAGTAGTAGTATATGTAGTGTAGTAGTAGTAATAGTTGTAGAAGCAGCAGTAGTAGTATATGTAGTGTAATAGTAGTAGTAGTAGTATATGTAGTGTAGTAGTAGTAATAGTAGTAGCAGCAGTAGTAGTATATGTAGTGTAATAGTAGTAGTAGTAGTATATGTAGTGTAGTAGTAGTAATAGTTGTAGAAGCAGCAGTAGTAGTATATGTAGTGTAATAGTAGTAGTAGTATATGTAGTGTAGTAGTAGTAATAGCAGTAGTAGTAGTATATGTAGTGTAGTAGTAGTAATAGTAGTATATGTAGTGTAGTAGTAGTAATAGTTGTAGAAGCAGCAGTAGTAGTATATGTGGTGTAATAGTAGTAGTAGTAGTATATGTAGTGTAGTAGTAGTAATAGTTGTAGAAGCAGCAGTAGTAGTATATGTAGTGTAGTAGCAGTAGCAGCAGTAGTAGCAGTAGTAGTATATGTAGTGTTGTTGTAGTAGTAGTAGGAGGAGTAGCAGTAGTAGTAGCAATAGTTGTTGCAGTAGTATTTGTAGTAGTACATGTAGTGTAGTAATAGTAGTAGTATTGGTAGTCAGGATAGCTTTAGAGAAAACATGCCAACCCTGTTTGCTGCAGGTGCTGATGTATGTTGGTGTTATACATAAAAGTACTTTGACACTGTAAGCAAAGAATAAAGCTGACTCATATACATCATGGCAGTAATGTAATTCATTTTTTTTTGTAAATAGAACAAGCTCATTGGATATGGTAGTCTTCAGCTAGAACATTGAGAAATCCTACTTTCTTTATTATAGTTCCACTTGTCCTTACAAGATACTTCAATACACAGGAATGTGTCGCAAAAACAGTTATACTAGCCTTTCTTTCATTCTGAGGTCACTGGGACACTAACTAGAATGTTAATGCCTAAGTAACACTCAGTGATTAATCTTGAAGACGTTGGTCAAAAAAGAGATCTGCTCAGAATCAAAGATTTTAACATCTATAGGAATCCTTGGTATGTATGCCAATGCACATGGTACTGAAATGTCGACATGTATGTGAGTGAATATATGGCGCATATTCTTGCAATACACTGCACAAATATCCCTTTGGTAAAGACATGGACTAAAAGTTGTAGACATCTGTGTTTAACTTTTCAAGCCACTAAAGATCCAATCCTATTTGGCATCCTGTTCCTTCACAGAGCAAATGGTACCCCAAATACCCAATTTAAGGAACTAAAGCTTCATCAGCAACTAAATAAAACACGTTGGCATGATAAATTTAAATTTCAAGGTATTCTTCACCTCTGGATCAAACTTCTACTACATTTTATACAAAGTATCACCCTTGCCACCTTTAAGGTAAACCTAAATAATTGGATGGGTAGCCTCAAATTCTCCATGGTCTAGCATGTTTTGCCCTCCTTGAGGCCACAGATTACTTTTGAAAAGTTTTTTTTTTTTGGCTAGGCTTGTAATGGTCTGCAGACTGATTGCCTAGCACTTACCTATGAATCTATGAACCTAGTAGTGAAGGTTAACATCATTCAAGGTCAGCAGATGGAAAGATGCCCCCAGTCAGGAGGGGACCCCCCCCAAAAAAAAATATATATGTAGAAGCAGCATGTATCCACCTATACATGGGTATGAATGCACATACCAGAAAAATGAAGCATATAATCTGACTATTATTTCCTTTCTACCAAATTACAGGCATGACTATATCACGTCTCCTCCGGCAACTGGCAAAAGCTCCTCTGCACATTAGTCTATGAAAAACTCTGATTCTGAAGGGGTCCTTCCTTCTTCCTCCTTTTATCTTGATCTGCTAAAAAGAAGTTAAATTAAACATTCTGATACTTCTGGAGTCTCACTCCTTACCTAGTGTTCGCAATCTCAAAATAATATTTTGGAAGACACGCGTCAATGGATTTAAGGCCATGCACAGGGGTATCTACCATGTGCAGTCTACAAACCATTTTTACCAAATGTTAGCCACTTATTGACTTGGCACTCTCAGAATCTCAAAACCATGTCCAATTGCTAACTGATTTCCATACGTTTATATGGATGGCACTCTTGGTTAAGTAGTTTGTATGTGTGTGCATGTGTGTGTGCCTGTATGTATGAGCACACAGGTAATCATGCATGTGTATCTGTATGTTGTTGCACATGCATGGTTATGAATGTTCTGCTATATTAAAACAATTCACAGTCTGTGTAGGATGGTAGCTTTGCTGAACAATTGTACCAGATTCAACTGTTTCAGACAATCCCTCTTATGTCATCACAACTTCCATATATCTTTTGATTGCACTGCCTCTAGGTCTCTCTCTGACACATCAGTATAGACTATAAAAGGCCTGCTGAAACCTGGAGATGCTAAAACCACCTCTGAACACAATATTTATACTTCAATTGCCCAGAAGCATTGTCTGCCTCTAGTGTCCACTTTACTTTAAAAGGCATCTTCCCTTCAGTCAGATCTGTAAAACAGCATGTTAATGATGCAAAATGGGGACTCATCCTTTGATAGCACTCTGCTAACACTAAGAATGCCCACATTTGCTTCTTAGTGGCTGTAATAGGTCTGTTTCTCATTGTTACTAGTTTTCCTTTCTGAGGCTTATCAATTTCCCTGTGTATCACATACACTTAATATTTTACCTCGGCCCCTTCTGTCTTGTCTTAATAGTTGACCAAGGTTGTTTTAGGGAGTCTTAGAACTCTGACTACTAATTGCTGAAATGTTGCAGAGTCCCTAACTATTCCCAAAGGAAGGGCAGTACAGCGGAATAAGCCCTTTAGTGTTGAAGTGGCTGTCTTTGCTCAAGCTTCAGCCATTAGAGGAGTCTGTCAGTATCCTTTTGTTAGATATAATGTCGTCAAGTATCTTGTCTTCCACTACCTTCTTATTATAATGTTCATCAACACTAGGCTTTTAGCCAACTACCAAATTTCAAAATGTTCAACTTCCTAAACTCATTACCAAACCTGATTGTTCAATTAGGCTTTGGGACTAACACTATGGGGTTATTCTACTCAATTTCTAACTCCTCCAACACTGCCGTCTTAACTCATTCATTCCAATGGAATTATGGAGGTTTATACTCTAACTTCCAATTATTGTATCCTGTGGTTTTTGACAAAATCAAGTTATGTCCTCACATTTCAAACAAATATTCATATCTCTGGAGCCATAGGGGTTACTAAAGAAATGTAAATGGCAAACTGTTCAGCACAAATTAATCTTTACAGTGGTAAAGCTAGGGCAGGACGAGAGGGTTAACAGCCCTGGGTGAACAGTGTTAGGGGGTACGATTGGCCATCTGTCATCCCAATCCCTCTTTAGTGCATTACCACCTTTTAATACCCAAGCACTGTAGCACTCCATGTTGTGTTCTAAACTGTATAGCAAGCAGTTTGCCACAGTTTAAAAGTATAAGAATATTCTTTTAACTAAAACCTGAGTGCTGTAAGACTCCATGCAGGCAGGGTTTAAACTGTAGCAACCGGTTAGTATATTTGTAGCAAGCACTTTGCTACAGTATACAACCTAATCCAAACTAAATAACCTTCCAAAATGTGGGTCTCTAACACTACATTCCAGGAAATCCTCCATCGGTATTATTTCAGGCCATATAACTACTAGACATTGTTACCATCACACAGTAACTTTTGATTTTACAAAATATTTTGTTATATCATTTTGTTATCCTCTGGCATCCATGGTGTAAATATGTTGTCAATATGGTATAAATAGAAGTACATGGTGTAAATAGTTGTTTTTTTATGGTTATACCCTCCTTACCGCTTTTCTTTCTTCTTAAGACAGTCATATAGTCTTCCTTCCAAGCCACTTTCCATTTGTATCTCTAGACTTTGACTGTAATAGGTTATTGGGGGTCTTTACTGCTTATATTGGTCTCTAAGATGTAAGTTTCCCTGTAAGATAACTGCTGTTTTATAAATGCATAGATTTTGTACTAACTGTTACATTTATACCTATACTTTACTGCTTCCCGCAATGACTTACAGTTTTTCCTTTGTATGTTTGAAAAGTTTGAAAAATTCAACAAAAATATATTTGAAAAAAAAAAAGAAAACATTTTTTTTTAACTAAAACTTGAGCTCAGGGGGATGAAGATTGGGCTGGGATTGTCTGCCGAAAATATCCTGAAAGGTTTGCTGAAGTCCTTTTTTTTTCTTGTCACTTGAAGGGCTGAGGGCTTGTGAGTCCAGCACAGGGTCTACTTCTGGTAGAGTTCAGTATATTTTAGGTCTTAAGCAAGATTTTGTAAGTCATAATAAATACAATAAATGTTAATTTTTTCAATATTTTAAAAACATCTTAAAGTATCTCAGTAACCACTCAAGCTACCCACGTAGTGTCAGTAGCGTTTTTAGTCCATCTGTGTCCTTACATATGAGGCTGTACAGTTTTGTCTGCATTACTTGGTTATTGAGATGTTTAGAGCAATATGAAAATTATGACAATATAAGCAAATAGTATATGAGCAACAATTAATACTTGTTAAACATTAATTAGACA
>NC_056725.1:1730979951-1731044951 GCF_019279795.1 Protopterus annectens
CCTAAACAACATGTCCTACATGGACTGACTCAGAGTCCTGTCACTATACTTGGTATCCTACAGACTGCTAAGAGGTGATCTGTATCTGGCATACAAGGCATCATCTGACCCATTACTGAAGAATTTACAACACATCAGCAAGTCAAATGGCATCAGAAATACTCAGTCTAGGGATCTAAACCTGTTCTGCAAAGGCATTTTTCCTCCTCCTATACGACCCATAGTCTCGGGAGCTGGATGGGTTACTGAGAATATTTCCCGTTACCTGGAAACAGTATTGGGACCTTTAGCTAGAAGTATTCCAACTATTTTAAAAGACACCTATCAGTTACTGAATGACCTTGAAAGTCTAACAAAAGATACAAAATCATCCCCCTCTGTTATTTTGGCCTCTTTAGATGTTAAAAATGTATTTACAGTGATTCCCAATGAGTATGGACTCGAGGCCATTAGAGAGATCTTGCATAAAATGGGAGGGTTAGACAGTAATTTGCAGATAGTTGTATGTACACTCTTGGATGTGGTGCTTAATAATAATTTGTTTATGTATCGTAATGCAGTATATGCACAGACATGGGGTGTCGCCATGGGCACCCCATGCGCAAACTTGTATGCGAATTTGGTTATGCATCAATGGGAAAGTACTTATATGTTTAACAGTGAGTTCTTCAAACACATTTTACTTTATAGACGTTTTCTAGACGACATATTAATTGTTTGGGATGAAAGTCTGGATTTATTGAGAGACTTTGTCACATATTTAGAATCTACTACTAACTTCTTGAGATTCACAATGGAAATATCTTCTGTTAAGTTGGACTTTCTGGATATTACAATTTTTAGAGACTCAGAAGGTTTAATTTCAACTACTCTTTACAGAAAACAGTGCTGGAAAAACTCACTGTTACACTATAATAGTATGCATCCACGCTTTGTGTTTCCAAATATTGTTAAAAGCCAACTTATGAGAATAACAAGATTGTGCAGGAATGAGATTGATAGGAATCTACAAATAGACCTCATGGATGAGCTATTCCAGGAAAGAGGCTATACCGCCTCTTTATTACAAGATGTGAAACATTCTATATTAGATACAGTGGTTGATGGTCTAGAAGGTGCTAGGAATCCTAGGTATTCTATGATTGAACATAACAGTAGGTTTAAGTATAATCAAACTAAGGTAGTTTTCATGACTAGATATACAAGCGATATTAAGTATATAACTAGCATTATTAGAAAAAATTGGAACATATTATTAATAGATCATCAGTGCTCCAAGCTAGTAGGGCGAACTCCTAACTTTAGGTATAGAAATAGCAAAAATTTGAAAAGGCTTCTATGCATTGAGAAGACTGGTATGTTAACTAACACTATAGATAGGCGGGTTCCAAAATATGGTACCTTCCCATGTAATAGATGCAATATGTGTAAATTTATAGCTAATGAACATCAATTCCTCCAGCCTAATTTTGATTGCGTTTTTACACCCAATTTTTATGCCACTTGTAAGAGTGTGAACTTAATATATTTAGCCACCTGCACAGAGTGTACAGCTTTTTATGTAGGCATGACATCAAGAAGATTGAAAGACCGGATATATAATCATATATATGATATAAGGAAAGTAAATTTAAGCAATGCCTTGGCTAAACATGTGGCTGTACATACTAATCATGCCTTTAAGTTCCGAGCCATACAAGTTGTAGATATTAATAAACGCGGTGGTAATAAAATGAATTATCTGGAGACAGTCGAGTTGAATTGGATGATAAAAATGAGGGCTCATGTTGAACCTGGACTCAGTATGTTAGCATAAAACCTATCCTGATAGCACGTAATTGATCGTAGTAATAATATTGCTGCTCCGTTTATTTATATCTGAATTTGTATGTGTATTGTTTTTATGACAGATTATATATATGTTAAATATTTAATATGAACTAAGTTATATGTCTTTGATATTATGTGTGCTTTTATATATGTTTTTGTCATTAATAGACATTGTATAGCCCATTGTTATATTAGGTTACTTTACTTCTAATTTTTATTTTATTTTATTTTATGTGGTTGTTTTATAGTTATGATATTTTACATCTTATTTAATTATAGTTATTTTATGAGAGTTTTCTTTAATATAGTATATATCCCAAAGGGCTGAGTGAATTGTGTTTGGATTGGCTCTATCTGATTTTAGACTATATGAGTCATTGTTTTATTATGCTGCTTCAATTGGTTTCAGCAGTTTGCTTAATTTATCTATTAACTCATGAATTAATTGATCAGTAAGCGTATATAAGAACCTCTGCTGAGTACTAATGTTAAAACCTGAAGAAGCGTGTTGGATACACGTGAAAGCGCTTGTTTCATTTAATAAATTAGCTTATATACTTTTTATTTCATCGTGGTGGTCTCCATTTGTGCTATTTTGTGGATTTTGTTCTGCAACATTAATAGAATAGGAATGGAATGACAGGTATATCTTGCAGAGGATACCACTGCTGTGGAACAGACTCCCCATCCACATAAAACAAAGTTCATCTCTGCTCATATTTAAGTTCAACTTAAATCTGTGTATGGGAAACAGGAGATTTACCCCAAGACTGCCCCCTGTACGTCTAGGGGACAGAGGCAACTCCTAAATGTTTTATCCCATGCATGGGTCCCCTCAAATTATGTATGATGTGATTCCAGCAATTGTCATTGAGGTACTATATAGTTATCGACCACGGTATGGGAAATGCCAGTCTGTACCCAAATGAGATGGTTTATTTCGAGTACAAAAAGGGAAATTGACTAAGCTTAAAATGGCCGTCAAAGGCAGCTAGCCTAGTACTTACTTATGAACCTATGAACTTATGGATAAAGCCTGCTTCTTAGAGTACTGAGGTTTCCTGATATGCACAACACTGATTTATCAGGCAAAGTACATCCCTTCTTCTATAAAAATCAGCAGATAAATGCAGCGTAACAAAGTAAAGAAATTAATTGCAAAAATATTTGAAAAAATTCTCAATGCACTAGGCAGGATTAAACAATGACACAGATGTAGGAAAACATGCTTTAGATATTAATTTGTAAGGAACTACCCAGAATAATAAAAAAAAAAAAAACAAGTGTTTTAACCTTTTTTTTTTCTCAAAAATTTTTTTATTAATTATATGAATAGCAAGACAATTAAAAGATTATACATAACAAGAAGGCATAAATGAACATATAACAATTCATCTAGTGATAACAACCTTCATGAGATTTTGATAAGTTATTTAGAAATAAAACATACACCATATGTACACTATATACAAGTTAGGCAACCTGAGAGAAAAAAAAAAAATTATTTAACATTAACTATTTAATATGTTTAGAACCTTTTCTAACACAACCTTTCTAATAGCTTTTTTTTGGACTTCCACCTAAGTATCTTTGAGCATCAATAAATTTAAAAGCCATTTTCTGGAAAGTAACCCATTTTAATTTAGAACGATCAATCCAATTTTGTATTATATAAAGTTTTAGTAATGAGCAAATAAAAATGATAACATGAATATCAACTTTTGAAAGATGAATCAATGGAATATGTAGAATAGCAAATTTTTTGATATCCCATTTTCTGCAGTCTGACTTTCAAAGATGTCCACAATCTGTGAGAAAAATGACAATACCATAGAATATGAAGGAGGTCTGTTGGGGATGAGAACAGCATGAACACGAAGGGACTTATTTGGGTTAAATTTGTTTAATTTGATTGGGGTAAAGTAGGCATCATTATTAATCATTAATTGTGTGTATGCTATTTTTAAAAGGGATAAATTCCTTAGTGTGTCTAATAGCCAGGACTTTCTGAGATTCTGACAATTGGGAATTATAATTCAACCAAACATTAGATAAAAGACAGTTGTGGTCCATCATTAAAGAATTAATTAATTTATATGAGTTTGAGAGCATTTTATCAGATGATGAAAGTATTTTGATAATCGTGTTAAGGTTTTTCAATTGTGAGTCTATGGGGACCAGAGATACAAATTTGTTTTTAATTATTGCTCTTAGTTAAGAATTGGTGAGTAATTCCAGTTTACTTTCAATAACTTACGCCAGTCAGATAAAGGCAAGTCAAGATATTTCAAAACATCTGCTACTTTTAGATTTTAATTAAAGGATAGTTTGTTACGTAGAAAAGTTGATCATCCAATAATATATTTGGGTTTAGATGAATTGGCTGAACATGGTGCAGATCTTTTCTAGTTTACACATTTTGAGTAAGGTTTGGAAATCTCTAATCTTTTGTTTAAATACTGTAGATATATTTTAATAAATAAACTATCCAGAGAGATAAAGGAATAGCTTCAGGATTTAAAATATTAGAAATGACATAATTATACCATAATTTTATCCATAAAGAGTGATTTGGATAAGAAGTGTTATTGAATTTAGAGATAGTAAGAAGTTTATTGGATGAGACAATCAAATAATAGAGATAAAGATTAGGTAAACCCAAACCTCCCTTGTCCTTCAAAATGCCAATCTAGAATAGGAAATTCTAACAGATTTAGGGAACCATATGAATTTTGCCAAAGCTTTATTTACAGACTTAAAAAATTTTTGAAATTATCTGATCAGATGATGAGAATTGGTAAAGAAATTTAGGCAGAATATTCATTTTAATAATGGCCACCCTTGAAAGAAATGAAAGGTTTAGATGCTTCCATCTGTCCATATCAGACAATATAGAGTTCCATAATTTATTAATATTATTTTGAAAGGAAGATTTATTATTGTGTTCTAAATTGATTCCTAAATATTTTATATTATAAGTAAACTGAAAATGATCGTCTGGAAACAAAAAAGATTTGTGTGCTAAATGATTTAAGGGAAAAATATGAGTTTTTGTAGAATTTAAAAGATAGTTGGAAACCAAAGAAAAATCATCAATAGAATTCATTATTTTACTGTAATCAGATAATGGAGTTTGAAAGTAGATTACTAAATCATCCATAAAAGCAGAGAAATGAATATTAGTATTAAGAATTCTAGATGTTATGAAAAGTATTTTGAGTAATAAACAATAGCAAAGGTTCTAAGTAAATGTTGAAAAGAAAAGGGGACAATGGACAACCCTGTCTTGTTCCTTTAGTGATCTTTATCGGAGCAGAAAATTGACCATTAATGTATAGTCTAGTAAACATATTCTTGTATAAAACTTTTAAAAAGTTATAAAGAATAAGGGAATATTAAAACATAACATAGTTTGAAATAGAAAGTTCCAACATACTCTGTCAAAGGCATTTGATGCATCTATAATCAAAGCATATATAGGGTTTGGATTTTTCTTAATGAGATGAAGTATAGTCTCTAAAGATAGAGTATTATCCCAAGCATGTCTCTGAGACATAAAACCTGATTGATCTGACGAGATAATTGAGGGTAAATCAATCTGTTAGCCAGAATAGATGACAGAATCTTAATATCCACATTAATTAAAGAAATGGGTCTATAATTTACTGGGTCAGATTTATCTTTATTATTTTTAGAATTAGAATGGTTTTGATGTGTTCCAATGAATATCTGAGATATCATTAACTCTTATATGATTGTAAACTTTAAATAGAAAGGGAAGAACTACCAATTTGAAAGTTTTGAAAAATTCTGGAGTAAAACCATCAGGTCCCGGAGATTTACCCAATTTAAGATTATCTATTGAATCCGAGATTTCATATAGGGTAGAAAGTAGTTTTTGCTGATTATCATTAAGTTTAGGGAACTGCAAAGAGTCTAAAAGAGTTTTGAGTGATTATCTTTAACAGAATTAGAAGAACCTGAATATAACTCAGTGTAAAGAAAAAGTTGAATAATCTCTTCATCAGTATTATATAATCTGTTATTATAAGATAAAGATGTAATATTTGGATTTCTGAAGTTAACTTTAATAATTCTCGCTAACAATTTAGATGGAACATGGGCCCACTCTGAATATGAAGCAAGTAGCTTTTGTTCAGCTAAGGAGAGATTATTTTGGTGAAGCAGAATTAAATCTTTCTGACAATCAAAAATTTGTTTTTCTAAAGTAGCATCATAGTTCAGACTAAGATGATTTTCCAACGAAGAAATTCTTGATTTTAAGAATTCCTCTTTCTTAAAGTATTGTTTTTTGAAAAAAGCAGCTTTACTAATAAATAAACCTCTTAATCTTGCTTTACATGCAGCCCATTGTATGTCATAAGGAATGTCTGATGATTCAAGACTATTCACCATTTCATTTAGGATTTCTGAAGCTTGTTTGCAAATATCTTCATTTGACAATAAGTTATTATTTAAGGTCCACTTATTAAACATAGTTTTATTTTTGATATTGGGTTTTATGTTCAATTTTAGTGAAATTCTTGAGTGATCCGAAAAGAATCTGGGTTCTGTAGTAAAGTCCACAATATATTTTGAAATATAATCTGAAATTAGAAAGAAGTCTAATCTGGACCAAATGATAGCACTTAGAATAATAAGTATATATATATCATTCTTGTTTATATTTTTAACAGTGGGATCTATTAAATTATATTCTGTCATCAAATCATTTATAGCCAGCGTGATTGAAGATTATAGGTAACAGTGGAGTGGAACGATCAATTACAGGGTTTATAACTGCATTCCAGTCACCACCCACTATAATATGATGATCCTTATAGGATGCAAGAATATTGTAAATTTTAAAATGAACAAATGTTGTGAATTACATGGGCCATATAGATTTAAAATTAATAAGGGTTTGTCCAAACCAGCAATAGAAGCGAGGTAAATAAGCACCACCTCCCCTCATCATCAAATTTCTCATCAATAATATTCCCAATGAATTTTTGTTTAATGATTATAGCTACACCTCTGGAGTTAGATGAGTCACCTGAAGCTATAATCTTTTGATCCATTCTTTTTAACTCTTTATTCCAATCAATACGTGAAATATGGGTCTCTTGAATAAAACAAATGTTAGCCTGTGATTTAAAGATCATATGAAATAATAGTGACTTTTTCGCTTTATCTTGAATGCCTCTAACATTCCAAGAATCTAAAATTATGTCAACAGGCATATTCTACAAGTATAATCATTATTGATGCTATAAAAGTGAACTCAAGGTGCAAATCCAACACAACATTAAAAAGAAGAAGAAAAAAATAAAAGAAAAAACAGTCTTTAAGTATTCAAGCAAGTCATCAAATAACATTTGTTGAAAAAAAAAAAAAAGTTTTTAAGAACCATGAAATGTATAATAATAACCTTTATCCTAACCCTAGTGCCTACCCACCAATCCCCTGTGATAAAGGAAGAGCAGAAGAACATGAAAAACATTGTAATTATAGATAATAATAACCTCAAGTTAGAATACAAATTACTCAAAGGAAGCCTAACATAACATAAAGTCCGATAATACTACTAAAAATATATACAAAATTAACTAATTTCAAGACGTCCAACATGCTTAATCCCTACTTCTAATACTAATCTAAAGCTCCTATCCTTAAATTGAAATTTATAGTGATTAAATGTATTTCCTCAAGTATTTCAAGAGAAAGAGAAACAAGTAAATAATAAATAAATCACACTCTGCTTAACTAGAACACTCTATCATAAGAAGTAATACAATTAAAACTGAAAGATATGTAAGATAACATATATAAGTATAACAAAACCAACTGGTAACATTATAATATAAGTAAATAAGCATAGCATTACTGAACTAAAGATAATAGTCATGCACTATCTACTGAACCTTCTTTAGTACTTTAGTGATAATTTCATTAATCAACATGACCATTAGTATGATAAAAGCACTAATACCTGTAGAATGAGTATTTAGTTATAGTTCAAATAAAGCAAAAACAACTACCAAGCAAACATATCTCAAAATGAAAACAATTCAGTCTGGAGATGCATCCATTAACTAGATAATAATAGTACAGGAACTATTCAAAATGAAATATTATAAGCTGTAAGGTTTTAACACTAGTTAATATACATGAATAAAGTATAATTATATTATTAAATAGTAACATATATATTGGACTGAATGTACAACAATGTGCATACATATAATTTTAAATCTACTTTTGAATATTTTACTAATGACTCTGTTAGGTTATGTAGCCATACTATTCTTCTAAGCTATAGATGTAACATAGCAAAACAGCATGAAAAGACAAGGCTTTTAAAGTAAACATTTTGAACATCTAATTAAAACAGAAACAAGCAAGCTAAATGCAGTAAATCTAAGGGCTTAAATATATACATGTAGATTCAGCTAATCATATTAAAGATAGTTATTTCAAACCTTTCAAATAAGTAAAGGCTTTCTTAAACATAAACTACTAATCATAAATATCACATCCAGCCTCTGAGAAGAGAGAGAGAGCAGAGAAAAGAACATGAAACTATATGAACAGGTATACTTTGTAACATTTGTCAAATTAAACACTTCAGTATAATATAAAATATTGTATGAAAAATATTCTGAATAGGAAAATATGTTCATTTCTTTACACATCCTTTAGAATTTTAATATATAAAACTAACCTGTTCATTTGTTTCCAGAAACATTTTCACTCTGCTTTATGAAAGTAGCAGCTTGCTTTGAAGTCATGCAGACACACTAAAAGTCACTGAATATATTATGTGACATGAATCTGTTTAAATTTAAAAGCAACCTTCATTTATGAAGAGAAAACACTTTAAATAATAGCCAGATCTATTAAAAGTTAGTGCTATTGAATACTTGTTGAAAACAAGCAGACTTGTGTATTTGAAACTGTCCTTTCCTCACAAATGATGACATCATCATCCATCTCAGAGAGATGTTCATGCAGAGCATCAGCTGGAACTCTGAGGGAAAGATTTTCTTGCTAGAATGTTGAGATGGAATGTTTTTCCCTCCAAAAATCATTTAGCTTACACAGAAGGCTGTAACTCCAAAGCTTGTAGTAAAATTAACATATTATCTATTTACACAGCAAGCATATGTGAGAGAAAGAGAAAAAAGTAAATACAAGAATTTAAATGCTTCTATTAATCCACACAAATCTAACAAGCATATATCCTGTCACTGCACACGTAAATTACATGACAAGTTCTTAAGGTAGTATAATTATGTCACACCAGAATTACAAATCATGTAACACAAATACTGTCAGATTAAAGAAAAGAAAAAGATCAAACCGTATTGTAGTTCTTTAACAGTAGAATATTAAGATACAGTGTCAGGAAGCTTTTTAAATGTTTTAAGAAAAATGTCTTTTACATCTTTAGGATCTGAACATACAAATCTTTTGTCATTAGCTGTGAAAGACAAGGTATTAGGATATGCCATTCGAAATCTAATCCCTCTTTTTATCAAGTCAGCACAATAGGGGGCTAGTTTTTGTCTATTTAATTTGATCTGTGCATGAAGATCTTGGGAAAATGATAGTTTGTGAGACTTCCATATGAATTGTTTCTTTGTTTTAGCAGTTTCTAGGATCTGGAAAGTGTCTTGAAAGTTTAGTAACTTAGTATAAATTAACCTTAAGAATCTTGCTTTGTGCAGTGCTCTGTGCTCTCTACAATTATAGATTTTGAAGAAGCTTCACAATTTAACAGTGTTTCAAAGATATTTTTAGTCACAGATAACAAGTTTTTATTGTCATAAGATTCAGGTAAACCACGAATAATGATGTTATTTCTTCGACTCCTGGCTTCCAGATCCAATATTTTAGCTTGTAAATCTGAAGCAATTTTATCTCTAGATTTAAAGTCACTTTCCAATAAGTCTGTTTTAACCTCCAAAGCTAAGATTTTATTTTCAATAGTAACAATACTATCGTTTATTTGATTTAAAGATTTACTAAAGTCTGCAAACTGTTCTGAAAAGTTTTGTATAGCACTTTGGATTGGTTTTAATGCTATTTTTAGTTCTTCTAAAAGGAAATTTGAGCCATTTAAATCTTTATTACTTACATTAAAAGTTTCTGTAGGTTGTCTAGATGATTTCAGTCTTTTGAACCTGAATCTTTTTCAGGAGAGAGCATTGAAGTATATTTGACCTTTGTAGGCTGAGTCTCCATGGAGTCAGATTTTGTAGCCATGCCCAGAAATGGAATGCAGTTAACAGGATACCAGGAACCAGGAACAGACTGGAGCAGTAGGAGTCCCAGCAGCAGAGAGACCAAGAATGTTCTGAGGTAAAATAAATCCCAGGATAATAATTCCAGAAGAAAAAATAATCCAAATGCGTAGAAAAAGATTTATAAAATCTTTTAGTATAAAAATTTGAGGAAAAAGGTTGATGTAAAGTTGCAAAAAAAAACAAAAGTTAAATAGCTGTGAGGAGCTCAGAGACTAAGGACTAGACTAGTCGGCGGCCATCTTGGAATCACAAGTGTTTTAACCTTGGTGTGTTGATGAAGCTGTAACAGCACAAGTAGCCAGCAGACTGCATGGCAAAAACTGTACACATTTATTTATTTAACATTTGTTTACCAGGAAAGTCTGATTTACAACAAAGCCAATTTTCAGCGGCGGCCCAGGGAGAAATGCTCCAGACACATGTCTTTGTAGCACTGGAGGAAACTGAAGTACCAGGAGAAAACCCACATGAACACAGGGAGGACATTCAGACTCTGCACAGAAGGCACTCCAACTGAGAATCAAACCAGAAAACCTTTTGTTGTTAGGCGACAATGCTACCACTGCACCACTGCACCATCCACATGCTCAGTGCATAGAGTCTTATGAGAAAAAAGTTAGAGTGCGATGTGGTAGCACATGTCTACAGTGAGGAATTGTGGTAGCACACTTTAGGTTTACCTCTACAGTAAGGGACTGTGGTTGCACACATTAGGTATACCTCTACAGTGAGGAACTGTAGTAGCACGTTAGATATACCTCTATAGTGAGGGACTGTGGTAGCACACATTAGGTATACCTCTATGGTGAGGGACTGTGGTAGCACACATTAGATATACCTCTATGGTGAGGGACTGTGGTAGCACACATTAGGTATACCTCAATGGTGAGGGACTGTGGTGGCACATGTTAGGTATACTTCTATGGTGAGGGACTGTGGTAGCACACATTAGGTATACCTCTATGGTGAGGGTCTGTGGTACCACACATTAGGTATACCTCTATGGTGAGGGACTGTGGTAGCACACGTTAGGTATACCTGTATTGTGAGGGACTGTGGAAGCACATGTTAGGTATACCTCTACAGTGAGGGACTGTAGCACATGTTAGGTATACCTCTATGGTGAGGGACTGTGGTAGCACTCATTATGTATACCTCTATGGGGAGGGACTGTGTTAGCACATGTTAGGTATAGCTCTACAGTGAGGGACTGTGGTAACACATTAGGTATACGTCTACAGTGTGGGACTGTGGTAGCACATATTGAGTATACGTCTATGGTGAGGGAATGTGGTAGCACACATTAGGTATACCTCTATGGGGATGGACTGTGGGAGCACATGTTAGGTATATACCTCTAAGGTGAGGGACTGTAGTAGCACATGTTAGGTATACTTCTATGGTGAGGGACTGTGGTAGTACACATTAGGTATACCTCTACAGTGAGGGACTGTGGTAGCACATGTTAAGTATAACTCTACGGTCAGGGACTGTGGTAGCATACATTAGGTATAACTCTACAGTGAGGAATGTAAAATGCTGGGGTGGAAGAGTATATTATGCATGGCCAGGAGGGTAGGGACTGGACTAGTTGGTAGTAAAAGAGACTGATATCTGAAGGACACAGCCCTTAGCCCTTGCTTTTCCTTTTGTGTGTTTGTGTTCATCTGTGCATAAGTGGGGTAGAGTATGTGTGTGTGTGTGTGTGTGTGTGTGTGTGTGTGTGTGTGTGTGTGTGTGTGTGTGTGTGTGTGTGTGTAAAACGCAGAGTGAACTTTATACATGGGGGTGTAATGGAGAAGGAGCTTTGTGATTGGAAATGTTATTTATTTATTTGTTTGTCTAATTTTGTGACATAGAATTATCCAAGGTCTGCAGTTTATTTCTGCATATTAGCTTATTTCACAGCAGGGGTATGTTTGATTCCATAACCTCCTTTTGTATAATCTGTGATTTTAAATAACATCACAACAACAGTATGTATTTATTACTCTTTTTTTAAAGTCTAACTGCCATTTAAAACCAAAGAGAAAAAGCGCATGTCCTAACATAAGTCAAGGCAATATATATCACTTGAGGTCATGGCTGCTAAAATAAGAGGCATTTTTCTGTAACTGAATGAGAATGGTGTCTATTAAACAATTTAGATTTTGTCCTTGTTTCTGTTTGTTCCAGCTCAGCATACCTTGCTGTTTGCCAGACTTGTAGTAGCTGTAAGATGTATAATTAAGAAGTAAGTGCACCATTGACACTATTCTACCTTATCTGATTGCTTACTGTTTTTTACATAAGGTTGAAATTAAGCATTCAGATTTTCAGCTTTTTTTTCTGTTTATGTCTTCAATTTGCCCTTTCCTCTTTCTTCCATCCTCCCCCAATTTTTCCATCTGTATGCATCCCGGTAACAAATGCATGCAGGGTCAGATGGATTGCTAGAATAGCCGCAGTAATCCCTTTTCCCGATGAGGATATTTTTCTTGGCTGTAGCTTGGATAAGGGAAGCTTCCAGTCTGGGTAAATGTCTGACATGAGAAACAGATTTTACAGACTGAGAAGTGACTGAGTATAAGATACATATCACTGATAAATCCATTACAGACTGGAAAGTGATGACCAAACTAATATTGCAGTTTCTTTCCCTACTTTAAACTTTTTATATTGTCAAGAGCATGCAAAATGAGAAATGTTTCAGTGCTAACTCATATGCATCGTCACATTGAAAATGGAACAGCAGAGCTGCTGATTACTTCGGGCTACACTGTGTCATGATGCTATAGTTAAGTATTCTTGCTGTGATAGATATGTCTTCACAACAGCAGATAACTGGAACTTTCTCACATGGAAAACTCCTAAACATGGCTTTAGTTGTTCATGGTATCAGATCATCCTTTGTTATTTTGTATAGTAAAACCATTAAAACTGCACCAGCCATGTCCTTGCTTTCCAGATGCTCACTTTATAGTCCTATCAGTTTTTAAATCTTATTGGTACCACTATAGCAAATCAGAATATACCCGATATATACAATGCAAATCCCGCTGGGAATCTGAAGGTTATCCGTAGATACAAATGACCTCTAGAAATATGTTCTTGAATGCTCATGTGTTACACAGAACCCCTTTGATCTGAACAGCAACTTGGTTGCCTGTCATATGCATAGCCTTTTGACTCAGAGCCTTTAATTACATTAGCATTCCCCCATCTTACAGTGTGGTTAGCATATCCAGGTTGCTTTACATATCATTTGGAATAATGTACTTTGAGTTGCTGTAACAAGTTACAACAATTTACTCTAATCATTCTCTTTAAAATTAATCATATAGCACAGAGAGGTATTTTTTTTTATTTCTATTACTGTTTCACTATGGTATTTTTCTTAGTAAACATTGGGCATTTCATATCCCAAAGAGACAAGCTCTGTGGACACTCCTTTTTGGCCCCTCACATGGGCTGGTCACTGGGTTTTATACTTGAATCCTCTACTAATAAATAGAAGCTGCAAAGTGAACTTACACAAGTTAGAAGCTGGTGCACTAACAACAGCTAAAACTAAATACTAAAAATGCAAAGTTGTTGCATTTGAAAAATATGTTTTACAGCCTGCTTACCATATAGAAAACACCCCCATGAAGATGCTGTGAGAGACCTTGGAACATGGGTAAATAACTTCCTCTCCTTTGACCATAATGTTGCAATGGTGGGCAAAAAATCCTATCTGGCACAATTGATCACAAAGGGTATTTCCTTTGGTTTCAAAGGAGTCTTGACCCCCCCCCCCTCTATTGGACTTATTGGGCCCATCATAGAATATGATGGCTCCTTTGGAATGTATCTTACTAAACAAATCAAGTAGTTACTGAGGTGCCAAAGGTTCCTGACAAAAAGATCATGGGACTAAAAGACCTGCGCTATCAAGAGAGGTTGGAGAGCTTGTTCCTGTATTTGGTGTCCTACAGACTTCTTAAGGTTGAGCCATGCCTTACCTTCTTGGTTATTCAAGATCTGACAGACCAATACCTGTTATTTATCCGCAAATCAAACAATATGGTGAGTGCAAAACAAGGGATCTGAACCTGCTTCAGAAAATAAACAAATCATGGTAGACTATCCCTTCTCTTGAGCAAACTTCCTGTCCAGTTCAAATAATGTAACATACCAGCATCCTTTAAGAAGGACGTTGACAAGTGGATGAAGATTCATAAATTTATCTGAGGTATGACTACCCTATCGCTTCTTGAAGAAGGAGATAAGGACTAAAGGAGAGTGCTGCCAAGATCTAAATGGCCAGATGGCTCAGTTGCCTTGTAGATCCTATGATTCTGTGACTACCTATTGTCACTCGGCTTCTATGCCTGATACATAAGGCCAAATAAAGCCACTGTTATGGCTTTTCCTCCAAAAATAAATGTCGCCTAATCAGTTCTAATACATTTCTTTTAAAAACATGTTTGTCACTAGACATGTTTAATCAAGTAAAGAAGGTTTGGCAAAAAAAAAAAAAAAAAAAACAGTTATAATGTGCAAAAAAAAAAATACATTTTGTTTGCTACGTGTAGTATTCGGGCTGGTAATGTTGTTATTGTACTGTAGGGGCGCTGTGGGGAATTCAACATGTAATGTTGGTTCTGTATTCTCTGGTAACTTGTTGGTTCCGGTGTATGTATGACTTGCAGAAGTTGTGAGCATGTAGCATGGGTGCGCACCTGGAGGCTCTTAATAAAGAAAGGCCTTACAACTCCAGAAACCGTGTGGTCTCCTTATTTCCCAGGATATAACATATTGGCGATGAGAGGATGGGATGCCTCCGAGTCCGCTGCGAGTGAAAACGGTGGGGTGCAGTTCATGTCGGACGACGAAGAGACTGGGCCTGCCGGAGTGATGTCTGGTTCCATGTTGGGGTCACTGGTTGCATACGACTGTCAGACACAGACCTGGGAGGAGTATTGTGAAGTGTTGGAACATTTTTTTGAGGCAAACCAGATAATGGAAGCGGGCCGGAAGCGAGCCATATTGCTGAGCTCGGTGGGCAGCAAGACGTACAGTCTGATGAGGAACTTATTGAGTCCTGATAAACCGGGGGACAAATCGTTCACGGAGTTGACGAGCTTGCTTCAGTCACATTATAACCCGAAGCCGAGTGCAATAGTCCAGATGTTCAAGTTAAATTCAAGGACTAGAATGGCCAATGAAACGGTAACGGAGTATGTCGCAGTGTTGAGGGAACTGGCGCAACATTGTGATTATGGGGACAGATTGACAGAAATGCTACGAGATAGGCTCGTATGTGGCATTGCAGATGACCGCATACAATGCAGATTGTTAGCGGAGCCTGACTTGTCGTTTGAAAAGGCCTTGAAGTTGGCACAGGCCATAGAGACAGCGAATAAAGACATTCGTGATTTACATCTAAGAACCATTGAAGGGGTTGGAAGCAGGAGTGCTACCCCACTGCCAGTGCATAAAGTGGTCATGGAGCATAAACCACAAGGGAAGTCTGGTCAGTATGCTTGTTACAGGTGTGGTGGTGAACATCTGTCACGGAACTGTCGTTTCTTAAATGAAAAATGTCATGCTTGCGGTAAAAAGGGCCATGTAAAGAAGGTGTGCCGCTCAATGCCCTCTCGGGTCCAGCCAAAAAAGGGGGAGGAAAAGAGCAGTTTCATGGACAGTAAGGGAAACCGAAAAATAAAACGGCAGTATGCACACCACATGCGTGAAGGTACAGATAAACAAACCAGGGAAGAAGAGGAAGTGTTTACTATGTTCAACATGAAAAAGGCAAGGTGGGAAAGAGTTGATCCCATTACGATCCAGTTGGACTTAAATGGTAAAATGGTGCAGTTTGAAGTGGATACAGGGTGTAGTGCGACAGTTCTGTCAAAGGCTGAGTATAGGAAGTTATGGCCCAGAGAAGCTCAGGAGCTGCAGGACTGTTCAGTGACTTTGAGAACTTATACAGGGGAAAGAGTTCCCACACTGGGGATGGCAAAAGTGACTGTAAAATATGAGGATAAAGTCAAACAGTTGCCAGTCATGGTGGTAGCAGGTAAGGGACCAAACCTGTTAGGCCGGGCGTGGTTAAAGGAGCTGGACATGGTCTGTCTACAGCTCCATAAAGTAGAACAGCATGGGCTGACCTTGCAAGGAGTACTGGAGAACCACGAAGAAGTGTTCAAAGAGGAACTGGGGACCTGGAGGGGTCCACCCGCAAAAATACACGTTAAAGAAAACATAACGCCAAGATTTTACAAACCCCGACCCGTACCATATGCAATGAAGAAGAAAGTTGAGTTTGAGTTGGAGCGACTCACTAAGCAAGGTATAATCGAACCAGTAAAGTTTTCGGAATGGGCCGCACCAATTGTTCCCTTATTAAAGCCAGATGGTACTGTACGCATATGTGGTGACTACAAGTTAACAGTGAACCAAGTCTCGAAGCTGGAGCAGTATCCCTTGCCAAAGGTGGAGGATGTGTTTGAAAAGCTGTCGGGAGGTGAAAGGTTTAGTAAACTGGACCTCAGTCAGGCATATCAACAAGTAGTGCTGGAAGAAGGGTCAAAGTCATATGTCACCCTTACACACAAAGGTTTGTTCCAAGTCAATCGTTTACCCTTTGGTGTTTCCTCTAGTCCAGCTATTTTCCAGAGAATAATGGAGGGACTGGTGGCAGGAATTCCAAAGGTGGCTGTGTATTTAGACGACATCCTGTTGACGGGTAGGAACATTCGAGAGCATCTGGAGACGCTGAATGAGGTGCTGAGACGACTGCGAGAGGCAGGTCTGAGGGTGAAGCAGAGTAAATGTGTTTTCATGGCAAAGGAAACAGAGTTCCTGGGTTACAAGGTGGATGCATCGGGCCTACACCCCCTGCCAAACAAGGTGGAAGCCATTCAACAGGTGCCAGCACCCACAAATGTTACAGAGCTGAAAGCCTATTTAGGCTTACTCAACTATTATAACAGGTTCCTGCCAAATCTGTCAACGCTGTTAGCTCCTTTACATAAGCTATTAAGGAAGGAGGCTCAGTGGTCATGGCAAGAGGAACAGGACAGAGCGTTTGAACAGTCAAAGGAACTAATGCAGTCTTCAGAGGTTTTGGTGCACTACGATAGTCACAAGGATGTAATTTTGTCATGTGATGCCTCACCTTATGGGTTAGGGGCTGTGTTGGCACACCGGATGCCAGATGGACAAGAAAGACCCATTGGGTTCATGTCACGAACTTTAACACAAGCGGAGTCAAACTATTCCCAGCTAGATAAAGAGGGTTTGGCTGTCATGTTTGGAATTAAGCGGTTTCACAAATACCTCTATGGCAGGAAGTTTACTATTTGCACTGATCATAAGCCTTTGTTGTCACTGTTCAACGAGATGAAAGCAGTGCCGCAGATGGTTTCTCCCCGCATTCAGAGATGGGCTGTAACATTGAGAGCTTATGAATACGAGATTGTTTATAAGCCCGGGAAACACCATAGTAATGCGGACGCGTTGAGCCATCTGCCGCTACCGGGGCATCTCCAGGAAGAGGAAGCGGAGGACCGAGTTTTGATGATGGAGGATATCACGTTGGTATCTGCCAGGGAACTGAGTGAATGGACACGCAAAGACCCGGTGCTAGCTGGAGTGTTTCAGTGGGTCCAGCAAGGCTGGCCAGTCCAACAAACTGATCCAGTTTTTCGGCCTTATGAGGTGAGGAAAACAGAGCTGAGTGTGCAAGCTGGATGTGTATTGTGGGGGGCACGAGTGATAATTCCGTCCCCAGGAAGACGGGCACTTTTACAGCAGTTGCACCAAGGTCATGTGGGCATCACCAGAATGAAGGTCTTAGCCCGAAGTTATTTCTGGTGGCCCAAGTTGGACCACGATATTGAAGTCGCTGTGAATGAGTGTAAAACATGTCAACAACATCGCAACTTGCCTGTGGCGGCGCCACTACACCCATGGGAGTGGCCGAGTAGACCTTGGCAGAGACTTCATATAGATTATGCCGGGCCTTTTATGGGGGAAATGTTTTTGATAATCATGGATGCTCATTCTAAATGGATGGATGCCTATCCAGTAAAAACACCCACTTCTACCATTACCATTGAATGCTTGAGGAAGAGTTTCAGTAGCCAAGGACTACCAGAGACTATTGTATCCGATAATGCTTCATGTTTCACGAGTGAAGAGTTCAAGGGTTTTCTGAGAAAAAATGGCATCGTACACATCACATCAGCACCATACCATGCAGCTTCAAACGGTTGTGCTGAAAGGGCTGTCCAAACTTTTAAAGCAATGATGAAAAAGTCCGGAGAAGGAAGTATGGCAGCAAAAGTGTCAAGGGTGTTATTCAACTACCGTATTACCCCCCAGTCTACCACGGGTTTGTCACCTGCCGAGATGTTGCAAGGACGGAGATTAAGATCCACATTGGATCTGGTGCATCCAAACATCCGAGCTAAGGTAGAGAGGACCCAGTGGAGGCAAAAAGAATGTCATGATCGACGACGGAAAGAGAGAAGTTTTCTGGAGGGAGATGCAGTGATGACGCGAAATTTTAGTTATGGACCTAAATGGATTCCAGGGTTCATTGTCAAGAGTACAGGTCCATTATCGTACCAGGTGAGGTTGAATGGGGATTTCTTGGTGAGGAGACATGTAGACCAGATTCTGCGGAGCGAACAGAAGAAGGACTCCATGGAACTGCCCGCCCCGGAAATACCGTTAATTTCGGAACAAGGGCTCGCAGCGGCAGGAGGATCGCCAATCGTGGGGCCCAAGGGAGACCGCCGGGACTCGGAAGGAGAGGTTCCCGAGGATCCAACCGTTCCAGGGATGGACACACCGGTGCCCGAGGTGGTAACTGTGACACCGGAGTCACCTAGGGTGGTACCATTGCGCCGTTCTAAGCGTGTGCTGGTTAAACCTAGTTACTTGACGGACTATCAATGTTAAAAAGTGCATGTATAGATTACAAGAACAACATAGCTCGATTGTATGGTAACCAGTTAATATCTAGCCAGTTATTTAGAAAGTAAGTGACTAGATGGATTGCTTTGGACTTGCTCCCTAGTTTTTCTTATGTAAGGGGATTGTGTCATAGCTTAAGAGGGGAGGAATGTAGTATTCGGGCTGGTAATGTTGTTATTGTACTGTAGGGGCGCTGTGGGGAATTCAACATGTAATGTTGGTTCTGTATTCTCTGGTAACTTGTTGGTTCCGGTGTATGTATGACTTGCAGAAGTTGTGAGCATGTAGCATGGGTGCGCACCTGGAGGCTCTTAATAAAGAAAGGCCTTACAACTCCAGAAACCGTGTGGTCTCCTTATTTCCCAGGATATAACACTACGTGTTTTCTGTTCATTTATAGAATAATAATTAGAAAGGGATTATGATAGTTTTTAAGGAAAAGAGAAAGCTTTAAAGATCAAGTACAAAGGTCCAAAACAGAATAAAATCTTCCATTTTGGTACTTGCATGATCTGCATAGTTGGTTATGCACAGAAGAGGTCTTTCTAAACACTGGATGCATGATTCTTTTTTGGAAATTTAGTTTTCAAAAGCACTTATGTGCCCTCAACATTTTCATGTCATCCAGCATCTAAGTGCAAGGCGTAATCCAAGGCAATGTATTGACGTGTTTTGGGAAGCATTAATAACTGGCATTACTGACTGGCTGTAATTGTAAAATACATTTAACTTTTAATTAACAATAGTCATATAAGTAATGAATAGTTTTACCACATTACTTTAATACACTTGTAAAGTGAATATGAAGAAACAATGATATAGCTGCAGTAACATGACTCCTTTAAAGATCAAGTTTTGACATCCTCACCTTTTCCATTTTTTTGAAATTGTCAGTTTTATAGGTTGGTACTAAGCTATCGACCCTAGGGCCTATACAAGCCTAGCCATAACAATTCCCTGGCTATTTCTTCCCACAATATTTATTTCCCTATTTCACATTCTGCATTCTTTTCTGTGGACTGCTGATGCACTGAAATGGTCAGCAATTACTGAATAAATTGTAGAAGTATTTTTTAAACATTCTTGTTTGTACATCGTGGAGACTAACTGCTCTAGGGCTTTAAACAACCAATGTTCCTAAGCAGTTCTCTGGAGCAGTTTAAAATACTCACAGGAACTTCCTAGGCCCAGAACAACATCATCAAAATACATGACTCGATGACATTCTTCTGGTGTTGCGTCTTCCTTGAGTTAATCATCAGGATGTACTAGCGGGGATGTTTAAAAAATATTTTTATTACTTATTCAGTAATTGCAGTACATTATGTGCAGCAGCAGTCCACAGAAATGTGGGAAGGATTTAAAAACTGATGATTTTAGAAAATGGGAAAGGTAAGACTAAGCTCTGAACGTGATCTTTAATTCTTGCAAATGCTCTTAATGGCCCTAGTAAGTGCACTTGTAGTTCATATGCTGCACTTTTACATGAGTTACTGATTTCAATTATTTAGAAGTTTAACTAAGATTTAACAAGTAGCATGCCGTATGTACAGTGTGCAGTGAACCAAGGCATGTGTTGTGATAGTACAAACACAGGGTTACACTGGAGGTCACATCCCAAGTGACTGTAGGTGCCTATTATATTTGCACTGACCCTTATCCTTGTACATCCTGGACCTATAGTATGAAAACTATACCTTACTACCACTAACCACTGCACATAAAAAACGCATTTCTGCTTACAACACATCCATTTTTTAAATATTCATGCAAATTGTCACATATTCATTTCTACATTAAATATTTCAGCATATAACACTGTTAAATATATTCTGCATACTTTTTCAAAATTAGACTGCATGTGCACAGTTGTCATCCTTCATTTAAAATCTATTTATTTAAGAATGATTACACCAAACTCCCATAAATGGTGCTATTAGACTGGCAGAAGGTGCCTAGAATATTCACTGGGCTGTAACAGTACAGTGATAGAGCCAGGTCAAAGCAGAGAGAGAAAGAGGCAGGAAGGGAATGTAACTGCTTCCACTGACACATGCCCCGGGGTTGTTAAATAATGTACATCTTTTTTAGTGGGCATGTAATGGTCTATGCAGTATTATTATTTAGCTGCATATGGCTACTGTGATAGGATGCCAGCAAAGACTGCTGTTTAGAATAATAGAGGCCATGGAATGCACTTCTAAAACATTTACTTTCCAGGCTGTAAGCTCTGTTTACTGACATGCAAACTAGAGCTGTACATACAAACATGCATACACATGTATGCACACACACACACACACACACACACACACAGTCTTGTGTGTGTGTGTGTGTGTGTGTGTGTGTGTGTGTGTGTGTGTGTGTGTGTGTGTGTGTGTGTGTGCGCACAAATATACACAAACAGAATACATTCTCCTTTTGGTGCACAGACTGAATCGTGTAGTCTACTGATGACTGAACAGGGTTTTTCTGCTTTACATAACAGTACTCACAAACATGTAGACGCAGTATTGTGGAGTCTACTGCAATAAATTGCCAGATGAAATTACACTTAAAGGAACGTTTCCTGTGAATGCATACTAACCTATTCATTAATTTCCTATAAATAGTTTCTGCACCCAGCAGATAAGAAGCTTGATTTCAGTGTGCACTAAACCGGAATAAATGACAACAAAAAGGATGCAGTTTGATTTTACAAGGCACACAGGATTTATGTGACAGCCAAGGAAGGCCCAGTAATATGAGTCATTTCCACATTCTTAATCATGACTTGGGTGAATTGGAATTGTTTGTGGAGTGGAAGAAGGAAATGAATCCCTCTCCCTCTCTACAAGACTAATGATTTTTTTGTTGGGGGGGGGTGGAGCAGGGCTGATGAGATCTTGCCATTATGTCTTCCTTTCCTGTTCATCTTTGAACACTGGCACTGCTTCTGGACAAATGTCATTAATTCAAGAGAAAGAGAAAGAAAGAAAGAAAGAAAGAAAGAAAGAAAGAAAGAAAGAAAGAAAGAAAGAAAGAAAGAATAGTAAAGCTGACTGTCAGCAGTGAAAACTTAAACCACAGCATGATCAGAGCATACCATTTATAACATACATTTTAGTATGCTCAGTGTGGTAGTCAGTGGTGCATCTTGTAAAAACAGCTGTTGAAAATGTCACTGCAAAAAAATATAGTGGTCCCTGAGTAGCTCAAAATGCCTAGCAAACTAAATTGGCATTTTAATGGATAGATTTTCAATGTCACTGAACTAGTTTGTCCAAATTGTTTAATACGTACATATTTGCATTAGTATAATGGTTCCAACCATATAGTCTACTGTGTGCAGCACTGACGACATTGAAAGGTTAGTATTAGTATCGGGGCAAGATAATATCAGGCAACATTTGTTAGCCTGTAACTCTGAAGGAGTCACACTTTATTTCCTTAGCTAAATGACCAGTTAACTTCTTCTTAAACATTAACAGGTAATTGAGTGTTTTAGTTTATTTCACATTTTTCTATTGTGAAGCTAGGTGATTTTGAGGAAAGCTCATTCTGTGCAAAATAAAGTTAGTTCATGCCAAGTGGGTGATAACAGAACCTCTTAGGGCATAGTCTGTATTATATTACCCCTGCACTTTGCAGGCTGAATTAGCCCCCTCCCCCCGATATAGGACAAATATAACTCTACCTAGACTATATTATGTAGTCGTCTACATCCCAAATGTGTACTCTTTTTGTAAAATGTTATGTCTATGAATTGTAACTTGTAAATGGGCAAGATTCTTTTCTGTGCACTTATCTAGCTCCAAAAATATTTGCTATTACTTCATAGTGATAAACTAAAATTGAGATATTTTTCCTTAGTTAATATGCTATTCTTCATTCGGTTACTTGAAGATTAATGTATTGAGCAGAAAGGTGGTTGTAGCTGTGATTGGTAACCACATAGCATTATTTATAATTAAATAGTAATTTTCAGTTTCAGATAAGTGAATAAACCTCATAATTTTGTTTTCAGTGGCGTGCAGTTAATTGGTATTGTGGGTAGATTGAAGGACTATTATAAGTAATACATCTGGGTAATGTGATATTTATTGCTTCAGTAGTGAAGAGATGAGATACTCTATAATTCTTGATTGAGTTAATAGTTTGACTGTAGCTCAGTGTGTTAACTGAAGAAAATATTTTGGTCTTTTTCTATGTCAAATGGTGAGAAAATATCTTTAGGGTCTTTAATACCAAGTGAGGATAAAGTATTTTTCATTGCACAAAATAAAATTACAGTAAACTTTGGAAGGTTAATAGCCAGTTTGTTTTTGACAAGCCAGTTCCAAACACAAACAAAGTCCATTTGTGGTCCATTATTTATGCTATGCTGTTTTTATAATAACCTATGTCACTTGTATACAGTGTGCAGTAAATGTGTATCACAGCCCAATGGAGTCTGTTAATGAAAAGTAAGAAAAGCAAAGGGCCAAGCATTTTTGTGACGGTGAAATGGTGCCAGCATCTGTGAGTCTGTACTTAACAGACAAATGCTCCAATGCTTGGGTTTTGTATCATTGGGAAAAGTATATTGGGTTAGCCAAACTAATTCAGCTGAGAAACATTCTATGATTCCTTTGCAATAGCTTACAAATACTCTGTGTGCATATAACATTTGGCATTAAACAGTATCTTTTCATTTCTAAGCTGGGTTAGTCTACTAACCACAAGTGTCGTTTTAGGAGTGATCCGGGAGCACTGATCTGTTTATGGAGCTAGCTTAGAGACACATATTATGAAAACTGAGGTTAAAGGACTCAAACCCACACTTCACAATGAAAATCATAGCAGCTTATAGTCTTGACTCTGTATGCTATTGCAAGACTTCTAGAGCTGTCACTTTTCCAAATCAACAACAGAAAGGCATTATATATAGTGCTATATAATGACTTAATATGAACTGTTTTGCACTTATGGAAGGATTTTCAACAAAGCACAACCCTACCCAACACTATATATTTTACAAATATTAAATTGGCTTCTAGCCATTTGTGTAATTTCTGTGCTAATTTCCTTTGATTCTTGGTCTCCTTAAAAGTGTCACTGTCTTGCTATCTGAACCCCTCTCCAACATTGATATTGGATGGGTACATCAAGCTGTTGCTTCCTTTCTTTATTAGTTGCATTGGCATGCCATACTATGTCTTTAGATGACCCCTCCTCCCACATATTCCATATTGTATTAAAACAGGGGCAAGATTTTCCTGTTATAACATCATAAGTCAAGTCAGGATCCATAGTTATAGAATGTAAAAGATCTAGCTGAATTTCTGCACATATGAGAGGATATTCTTTATCTCCATGAATGTGTATCAACTCCACATTTTGTCATTAATGTTATGTGCACACGCATGCATACACACACACACACACACACACACACACACACACACACACACACACACACACACACACACGATCCTTTGAGAAGGATAATCATGCTTCCAAAAATCTAATAAAGCTTGAATTCTCTACCTTCCAAAATATAGTACAGTCTACTAGCTTACTTATACTGCAATGACATAATGCTAAATCAGTAATCCTATCTTCGGTCTTATCACATTCCACAGGAAAGGTTTAGTCTGTAGTGTATATATCACTTTTCACATTTCTGCTATTAGTATTCTTTTCAATATTAGTGGAATGTAGTTATATAACCCCTTCCTCCACATCTGAAACAAGCTATGTAATTACTTGCTACTTTTTTGGCTCACAGGAGATTGTAAACTCATTAAATTTAGAAGCAAAAAACAGTTTTTAAACACTATATCATTAACTAACAATGCTTTACTAAACTTACTATTTTTGTTACTTTGCAGCGCCCATCATTCTCTTACTACTAGACAATGCTTTTTTAAATATGTCCATTGCTAGAACTTCTAAAACTCTCATTTTTGCATTACTATAAGGTTCTAACCTCAGCTTTAAGATATATTTTGCCATATTTCTAGGATCTTACAGTTATATCAGCATTAAAATTGTGGATGTAAAATGTTATGACTCGCATTAAAGGATGTTACCCGAACTGTGGGTAACAGCTTTTTTTAAGATTTTCAGTTAACATAATCAGGTCCCTCTATATCCATTTAAGTTTTTCATTCTTTTCCAGTGAGTCAGGAAAAAGTGTTTTGGCCTGTTCTGATTTGTCCCAGGTTCTTGGGTTGCATATCTTTCAAATACCACCAAATATGCTTCTATGTCATCCTATTATTTTTTTAAAGTAGCTACACTCCTTGGTATAGCAATTATGTCAGCTAGTCCCAACAACCGTTGTGCATATGACATTTGTCATTAAACAGTGCATTTTCATTTTTAGTCGTCATCTTGGAAATCTAACAAGGCTTTTGACAGTTCTTCCAAGGTTGTGAAAAAATCAGGAGGAGAGACAACTTTTTGTCAGAACTGTGAGCACAAAACAGGTACCAGCAACCAAATGTATCTGGTTCACAAATCCCTCAGGAAATTTCAGTAAAACAGTCCACACACTTGCCAGCAGATGTATGTTAAAGGACAGTATTTTGTCAGGTCCTTAACCAAACTGTTCACATTCTCCACAAGTGTAAGTCTCAAGAAAACTGGAGGCACAGCTATATAAAATCATTGGTTTATATGAAGAAACAAATGAAAATATAATTCACTTGGCTTTTCTCAGTCAGTTCACAAAATATTTATGTTATTCGCGGTATCTTATAAGTAAGGTTTGAGGTCCTCAGAAGTAACTACCACATAGGCTACATCTCATACAGCCCTTCCACCAATAGACTACAATTAAAAGTCACATCTGCAAGCAGTGCTTGGGCTTCCTTTCAGTTCCACAAGCATGGTATTCACCTAAACTTGCCCTGGGCTATATTTACCATAGGACCCACACTGGGCTATTGAACTTTAGGAATGTCAATCCCATGAGAAGAGCCGCTGTGCCACAAAAAACATCCAGTGTGAGGAATGAAATGCCTTTGTTTAGCCTTCCACGTGCCATTCTTTTGCAGAAGCTTAACCAGCAGTCTTTTTCAGTAATACTGTTATTTTCCTGTCTTGATCATTGTAAAAACTTTTAAAGACACAAGCCACACATAAAGCTATATGTCGTATTCTGTAAACATGAGATGCTATAACATGTATAATGTATATGTGTCCATCTCACTCGCTCTCTCTCTCTCTCTATAGATATATATATATATATATATATATATATATATATATATATATATATGGATCTAGGACTTTTGATCGAAAGATCAAAAGCCCAAATCCATTACCACCGAACACACTTTAACAAAAGTGCTTTCATTGAAAACGCGCTTTCGTTAATGTTAAAAAAAAAAAAAAAAAAAAAAAACACAAAATCTACTTGAATGCAAGGAGGGCAAGCCCCCCTGCACCCCCCCCCCACAAACACACCCTACTTTAATATTCTCACTCTGAGTTCGCACTACAGTGGGGAAAAGGGAATTTTCCCTTACCGCACCATAGTACAACCAGAACAACAAGCATACTTACGAGAAAGTGCTGCTTCGGTGAACAACACTTTCTCGCAAGTATGCTCACCAAATTGGGACTCGGTGAAAGATGCAGTCGAGCATCTGTACGGATCCCATATATATATATATATATATATAGAAAGAGAGATATAGATATATAGATATATCTGTGTGTGTATGTAGCCCCATCCATGAGAAGGTAGGTGTAAGCTGTAAGGTGGGTGTAAGCTGTAAGGTGGGTGTAAGCTGTAAGGTGGGTGTAAGCCGTAATACTGGGAGTGACGGTTCACTACCAATGGAGTCGTTCACTGTTCCAGTTCCCAGTCTGCTAAGTGTCTCATTATGGGTGAGATGGTGAAGACCACAAAGCAGCTGATGGCCAGCAGCACACAAGTGGTCCTTATAGACAAAAAGGGACATCACTCCAGGCCCTGATAAATGCACACTGATAAACTTTATATACAATCTATGCAAATCAATAGAGAAAAATACTCAACATTTGCAGCTTTGCTTGAACTCCCTCCTCCCCACCAGCAAACAAAAAAAAACAGGGAGGTCAGCATCAACTTTCGAAAAATGCTGGACTGGGAAATTGTCACGTTTTTGGTGTCCTAAGCAGTCCTGAAGGGCAATATCTGTATTGCCTTCAAGGTATGGAATGCACGAACCATGTCTGAACCCTGTGTGGCGTTCTTTGTCTGGAGCACATTGCATGCTGTGCAGACACTAAACTGGTACATCCCTTGTTAAACATCAACATTAATGTGTGATTTATTCATCATGGACATTCATTGCATTCAAAAGTAATTCATTTTGTCTTCAGAGTAAAACAGTCTTTGTGGTGTGTCCCTCACTTTCTAGTTTTGTTTCATGGTGTACACAGAAGCAAGGATTTTAAATATTTCTGTGTGAGTGCATCAATTGTGGAAATTCATTGCCATGAAAAGTAAATTTTGCTATATTTTTCAAGTTTATTTTTCTAGTCTGCTGGGATTTGTTGGATTGGATTATGGTTTCATTACATGAATTATATGCTTATTGATATATATATATATATATATATATATATATATATATATATATATATATATATATATAAACATAAACATACTGCTTCTTCTTAATGAGGCTTCATTCTGTCACATGAGCACATATTCAGTATACTGTGTGAGTTAACAAAGTGTTATAAAACCTTATTCATTCTCACGTACAGTCCTTTCAGTGATTATAGCAATAACCCACGCCTGGGTGTGGGTAATGCAGGATTTACCCACGATTGGCATGGTTTGGTCCCGAGGCGGCCCGGGACCAAACAAAGACAACCGTGGGTAAATCCCGCATTACCCACACCCAGGCGTGGGTTATTGCTATTATACTATGACATTATTTAAGAAAAGAAATAATTACTTTTCTTAAATAATGGCATTGTATAATGCCTCTTTGCTGCCCTTCTGCAGCTGTCTGGTATCCGCGGCAGTTCTGATGTACTGCGCATGCCTACGCAGTACATCAGAGCTGTGGCCAAAAGCACGGAGAAAACAAGATCTCCGTTGCTTTTTACTGTTTCGCTATGTTAAATGGGTTTAACATAGCGAGACAGCTTTAAAATAAGCAACGTTGCTTATTTTAAAGCTGTCTCGCTATGTTAAACCCATTTAACATAGCGAAACAGTAAAAAGCAACGGAGATCTTGCTTTCTCCTCTGTTTTTTTAAACCTGTCTCGCTATGTTAAATGGGTTTAACATAGAGAGACAGCTTTAAAATAAGCAACGGAGATCTCCGTTGCTTATTTTAGCTGTCTCCATGTTAAACCCATTTAACATAGCGAGACAGGTTTAAAAAAAAAGCAACGGAGAAAGCAAGATCTCCGTTGCTTTTTACACACTGTGTCGCTACGTTAAAGGAGTTTAACATAGCGAGACAGCTTTAAAAAAAGCAACGGAGATCTCCGTTGCTTTTTTTAAACCTGTGTCGCTATGTTAAACTCTTTTAACATAGCGAGACAGTGTTTTTAAAAAGACTTATACTAATGGAAAAAGTCCGGGCGACCGGACCTTTTTCCATTAGTATAAGTCGATTTACAACGTGCACGCTGGCACGTGTGCACGTTTTGGAATATTAATGGGGGGTCATGGTATAATATGTAATATGACACCATGTACTGTACATAACATGGGCAATTTGTATATGTTGCATAATATATGTTTCTTTGTAAGAATAATATATATGTATAGTTTGTATCTATGTAAAACATTCCTCCGTTATGTCTGAATATAATCAAAAGGTCCTGGATCAGACCAGTCACTTTAACAGGCGTCAATAAATAATATGAGCTCAGAGATGTTACTCACTAGTCCATACCAGCAAGTAGACAAGGCATAAATGGTTGCATTTAGTTTTATGAATGTTTATTATGTTGAAGTTATTTATTATATTCAGTATTTATAACAGAACTACATGCAGTCTTCTTATTTTCAGTCTAACCTAGGGCTTTCAGTGACCACCAGATTTTAAAAACAGTTAAGAAAGTCCTGCATAGGTGTCGCAGTTAGCATATCTGCTGTATGAACACTGGGACTTAACATATAATATTATGGTGGAGCAATTTTTTTTTTTGATTTAGTGACATCATGTGTGCTCACTGGGTGAAGGGAAATTATTATATAGTTTATATTTACACTGGGCAGTAGATGGCAGTACTACCTAGAACCAGGTATACATAAGTTCTACCATGCTAAATTCTGCACGTGAACATTTACATTCAAGCATAACTCTTTTTAGAACTGTCATTGTTGTGGTTTTCAACATATTCATTCATGTATATTAATTTGTGTAGCAGCCATAATAGGGTATAACTCTTTACTGTTTTCCACAGCTAATTACTGTACATATTTTAAACTGGCTCACATTCAAATTACTTTGGTGGAACTAGATGGCTAATTGTTCAGAGGATCATTGTTGATCCAGTGGCAGTAACAACTGCCTGGAATTTGGAAGGGAGTTCTGGGTTTAATCCCGATACAATGGTCACTGTTTCTTTCCTTTTGAGCTGTTAATACAATGCTAGGTTCTTAGTTTCTTCTGCACTGGATGCTTGTATATTCAAAAAAATCACAATCATGGTGGTTTCCTAGGTGCAAGGAGAAGCTGCTTTTAGGGTAACCAAGTACCTAACTGTCCAGTGACTCATTGCTTGTTTCGTGGCAGTGACAACTGTATGGAATGCAAGGAGGAAGGGTTCTGGATTCAATTCAATCACTAGACAAGGGTCAGTGTTTTCGTTTCCTGTTGAGTTGTTAATATGTTATTAGGTCCATAGTTTGTTCTGCACTGAATGCTTGTGTGTTTAAAAAATTATCACCATGGTGGTTTCTTAGTTGAAAGGAGAAACTGCTCTTGCAGGAACCGGATACCTAATTGTCCAGAGAATCTTTGTTACTCCAGTGGTAGTGGCAGTAACAACTGCATGGAATGCAGGGGCAGTCCTGGGTTTAATCCCCAGATGAGGGTCAATGTTTTCCTTTCTGTTGAGTTATTTTATAAAGAAAGCACAATTAAAGTTAAAAATAAATATGCTCAGCCATACGTATATCCATCAGCTATGCATACATGACTTACCTGAATTTTTCAAAGCAGTTAAAGGACAATTCTGCATAGAAAAAAGAAAATATATTGTCTCATATCTAGATCTTACAAGCAGTATTAATATTTTTGCATCATTCCAAGTGGTTAGTATTATTTTGTAAATTTTATACCCCAAATGGTCTGATAGGGTCTGTTGTAACTGATGTGATTTTTTAGACTGATAACTAGTATAATTTTGTTTTACAGCCATGCCCTCTTCACACAATGCTAGGTCACAGTTGCCTTTCCATTGATGTACAGTTGCAATATTCTGAATTTCTGCCTTATCTGGGTATATGGGTGAAATGTAAGTGTATCTCTATCTTTAACAGACTTTTTTTCATCAGTTTAAATGTTCTGCTACTAAACATTTAAACACTTGTTTTGCTAAGTATTTTTTATTTATTCATTTGTTAACCAGATTAAGTGAAGTAGTCATGCTGGATCTTTAGCTGCCATGATCTAGAGCACATGAGCCAGGCTAAATGCAATACATATGAATACTTTACAGTAACGCCAAACCAACAGCAGAAATTATAACAAACAGATAAACAAAAAATAGCTGGTGAAGGCACAAACCCCAATCTATGCTCTGTTTAAGAACGTCTTTATTAAGCACTTTTCTTCCAGATAGTGCTTAAACTTCATCAGATACATTCTAACTCAAAATCCACTCTTTAAAATAGTTAATGGCTGTGTCATGTGATCATACTGTGCAAATTTGCTTCCCCTTAAGTTCAAGTGATACACATAATAAAAATGCATTCAAGTACTAAATTTCTTCTAAAAAGTTTGCCATTATCAAATTTCTTCATTCCTACTATACATAATACACCCTTGTATTTCATCACATATACTTAACATACGTACTACAAGTATAAAATATAAAATATGAAATTTATCTTTCCAGACATTTAAGTTTAAGAACACAAAATCGAACACATCTCATTTATTCCAGGGTAATGACATGCATCCAGCCAGAGTTGCCATAATTCAAGCTTTTCTAGATTCAATGACTGTGGTCCCCCCAATGTCAGCTATCATTTGATCAATACATTTAAATTTAAACTGGTGTTTTTCATTTTCTATATTATATCCAGCTAAGGCGTTCTCCTGTTTCTGCCGATTAATGCTATACACATGTTCGTATAGTCTGTCCTTTAGCCTCCTATTGTTTTTTCCAATGTAAAATGTAGGACAGCTATGGCAGGTAGCTAGATACACCACCATTCTTGATATGCAGTTGAATTACTTGTTCTCCCATTCTATTCTCGACTTGGGTTGGGAGTGCCTTCTGTGTGGAGTCTGCATGTCCTCCCCGCGGTCGAGTGGGCATTCGAAAGACATGCGTTGAATGGGTGTGCCTTCGTTGAAGGTTGGGCATTGGGCTGGCAACTCAACACCATAAAAAAAAACAACTGCCAATCATTAGCGGACCGGAGTTCCGCTGTGTCGATCCCTAACTGGGAAAAGCCGAAAGACAACAACAACAACATTCTATCCCTTATTTTAAATGTTGTGCCTGTCTCCACATATTTGCAATAGTTGCACATGTTACACTTGGACATCCCTGGTCATCTAACCTGTTGTGAACAACCTTTACTTAATATATTTTTAATGTTCCTACCCCCTCTAAAAACAACCTGGGGGACTTCCATAAATTTATTTACCAAAGATGTATCATTTTTAATTACATTCCAGTTTTTACATATAATGCTTCTTATATACGTCATGTCTACACTATATGTTGTAATAAATCTGTATCTTTCAAGGGATGCTCCAGTGGTTTCTTCTACACCTCCATTTTCTTCCGAGATTGCCAATTCTAAGTTGTTTCTAAACACTAAAATACATGTAAATGAGCCATTAGATCTTTTTAATTTTACTTCTTCTGTTAGTTGGCTAATCATCTGGGCAGGATACCCTCATTTAAGAAATATGTCCCTGAGCTTGTTACATTGTCATAAAGTCCGAATCCAATGTTGTCATCTGGGCAGCTCTTACCAGCTGTCCCTTAACCACTGAACGTTTTTGGTAATATGGGTGACAACTGGAAAAGTGTAGAAAAGCATTTGAATATGTTTCCTTTCGGAAAATTGTAGCTGTATAACATTGTTGGTTCCTGTCTTTTCTCAGGTTTACATCTAAGTAAGCTATTGAATCTTGTCAACGTTGTATGTGAAGTGTAGGAAACTAGTTGTACTATTAAAGTACTGCATAAGCTCCATCGCCCGCATGTTGTCCCCTTTAATAATCATAAAAATATCATCCAAAAACCTGGTGTAGAAATATATGATGTCCTCAATGTATGGGTTGTTGTTAATAAATTCATATTCCCAGTGGGCCATAACTAAATTGGAAAAACTTGCACCAACTGGGGAACCATAGCTTCACCATTTTTTTGTAAGTAAAATTCATTGTCAAAGTTAATATAGTTAATAGTAAGGATGATGTCTAAAAGCTCTTCTACCAATGCAATTTCCTCACTTGCAGCTCCCTTTTTTCTCAACATATGGGCTACATATTCAATCCCTTCAATGTGTGGGATCGAAGTGTAAATGTCTCGTACGTCTATAATCATAAAGTTATAGTGTTCTTTATATTCTAACTTATTGATGTTACATAAAAATGTCCATGAGTCCTTACAAATTTGGCCCATGTTGCTAACATATTTTTTCAAAATTGTGTCTACCATCTTCGCACATGAATAAGTAATAGACTTACGTGCTTCAACCAAAGGTCGCATAAGGGGATTTTCTATACATTTACGTATTTTAGGAATCCCAAATAAAATGGGAATCCTAGGGCCTGGCATAGTGAGATAGTTCAACATGTCTATACTAATCCTTGATTCAATAAACATGTCATTTAAATACATTTTTACTCCTGCATAGGCTGTATGTAACACGTTTCTTGATACTAACATGTTATGTGTCACTCTGAAGGATTTCTTTAATCCTTCTGTTATAGTAGCCTGTACTCATAATAGCCAGCCCTCCCCTTTATCTGGTTTCATAGTCCGCACTGGCAAGTGTTGTAATTTACATAGTAAATCTCTCTCTGGTTTACTAATGTTAAATTTGTGCACATTAAAATTCTTATTCAAACAATTCCTGATGTCCAGCTCACACATGGTTTCAAACATTGCAATAGCAGGATGTGGGGGGGGGGGGGTTAAATGTACTGTTAATATAAAACTCATTGTGTGTAAATTCATTTCCCCCAAACATAACATTTAAGTTAGAGTCCTAATAAACAATTTCAAGTCAAGAAGTACTTTCTGCAAGTTCGCTTTACTGTCCGGTATGAAAGTAAACCCCTTGGCCAGTAAATCAACAAGTTCTTTTTCTATTTCAAACAGTGAATAGTTGTAAACTGTAAAGTCTTTAGTACTATTCAAAAGTGTTTTACAGTTAATTAACTGAGGGGATTAGTTTCTACATGCATTACCTCCTCCAAAAAAAAATGGTGTAGCTATGGGTTCCCCAGTTGGTGCAAGCTTTTCCAATTTAGTTATGGCCCACTGGGAATATGAATTTATTAACAACCCATACATTAAGGACATCATATATTTCTACACCAGGTTTCTGGATGATATTTTTATAATTATTAAAGGGTACAACATGCGGGCGATGGAGCTTATGCAGTACTTTAATAGTACAACTAGTTTCCTATACTTCACATACAACTTTGTTAAGGATTCAATAGCTTACTTAGATGTAAACCTGAGAAAAGACAGGAACCAACAATGTTATACAGCTACAATTTTCAAAAAGGAAACATATTCAAATGCTTTTATACACTTTTCCAGTTGTCACCCATATTACCATAAACATTCAGTGGCTAAGGGACAGCTGGTAAGAGCTGCCTGGATGACAACAATGGGTTCTGATTTTATGACAGAGTGTAACAAGCTCAGGGACATGTTTCTTAAACAAGGGTATCCTGACCAGATGATTAGCCAACTAACAGAAGAAGTAAAATTAAAAAGATCTAATGGTGCATTTACACCTATTTTAGTGTTAGAAACAACTTAGAATTGGCAATCTCGGAAGAAAATGGAGGTGTAGAAGAAACCAATGGAGCATCCCTTTTAAGATACAGATTTATTACAACATATAGTGTAGACATGACGTATATAAGAAGCATTATATGTAAAAACTGAAATGCAATTAAAAATGATACATCTTTGGTAGATAAATTTATGGAAGTCCCCCAGGCTGTTTTTAGAAGAGGTAGGAACATTAAAGACATATTATGTAAAGGCTCTTCACAACAGGTTAGACAACCAAGGATGTCCAAGTGTAACATGTGCAACTATTGCAAATATGTGGAGACAGGCACAACATTTAAAATAAGGGACAGAAAGTACTACCTAGAAAAGAAATTCAACTGCACATCAAGAATGGTGGTGTACCTAGCCACCTGCCATAGCTGTCCTGCATTTTACATCGGAAAAAAAATGATAGGAGGCTAAAGGACAGAATATACGAACATGTGTATAGCATTAATAGGCAGAAACAGGAGAACGCCTTAGCTAGACACAATATAGACTATGAAAATCACCAGTTTAAATTTAAATGTATTGAGCAAGTGACAGCTGACATGGGGGGGTGCCACACTCATTGAATCTAGAAAAGCTTGAATTATTGTGGCAACTCCGGCTGAATGCATGCCATTACCCTGGAATAAATGAGATGTGTTCGATTTTAAGTGTTCTTAAACTTCAATGTCTGGCAAGATAAATTTCATATTTTATATTTTATACCTGTAGTACGTGTGTTAAGTATATGTGATGAAATACAGAGTGTATTGTATATAGTAGGAACGAAAAAATTTGATAATGGCAAACTTTTTAGAAGAAATTTAGTACTTGAATGCATTTTTATTATGTGTATCACTAACCTAAGGGGAAGCAAATTTGCACAGTATGATCACATGACACAGCCATTAACTATTTTAAAGAGTGGATTTTGAGTTAGAATGTATCTGATGAAGTTCAAGCACTATCTGGACGAAAAGCGCTTAATAAAGACATTATTAAACAACAGAGCATTGTTTGGGGGTTGTGCCTTCAACAGCTATTTTTTGTTTATCTGTACTTTACAGTAACCAGTTGACTTGCATGTTTTTGCGACATGGTAGGAAATAATCTAGATAAAACATATGCAAAAATGGGGAGAACTTCCAACCTCTACACAGGCAGTGAATGGAGTTCAGGACTATGTGCCAGACCACTGCATTGTAAGACAGAGAGCTAAACCAATGCCTGCTTTAAGCTGATGTCAGCTGACATATAACTCACTACTTTTATCTGTGAATGCTGTTTCCCTCATAAAACAGCAGTACTGCTATGGATTATTTACCTATTGATTCAATTGGAATTTGAATGCTTTGAACTTATTAGTTTTGTTAAGGCTGGAAACATTAACACTGGAAACATTAAAAGTAGCTTCCACTTCCCTTCTCGTTCTCACTGATAATCAGAGTGACCCTGAGAGGTAACAGGTAGTGTGACAGATACTAGAAGGGAATAAACTTTCAAAGACAGTCAAAAAAGTTTGCACAGACTATACACTTTGCTACAGACAGGCATCAGAGTGGGAGATACTTAAATAATGTTTAG
The DNA here is from genome assembly GCF_019279795.1 of Protopterus annectens. Classification (NCBI taxonomy): domain Eukaryota; kingdom Metazoa; phylum Chordata; order Ceratodontiformes; family Protopteridae; genus Protopterus; species Protopterus annectens. Next base: position 1,731,015,808 of record NC_056725.1, read on the forward strand.
GTTAAATGTGATGGTCTTTGAGTTGGTTTAAAGGAAATTAAAAACACTTTATAATGAGACAAACTTGACTTTTGTGTGATGTGGCCTTCAAGAGTTTACTTTCCTATCACAGAAAGTGTGCTGTTTTGCCTATCACAACAGGGTTTTTCGCTTTTAATATTTTATTGCTATCAATTAGCATTCATCACTTTTGCTGCCATTCTGCACCACATTCTTAATATGACTAATATGGTTATCAATGTGGGACATCCACAGCCTTTCCTGGTAAATAGTGATTGTAAGGAAACCAAGAAGTCTGGATGAGATGCCAATCCCTTGCAGGATGCAGGCACATTCATACACATACCACAAAGAACCCTAAGGGCAAGTTGGAGGATAACCAGTATACCTGTCACTCATGTCTTTAGGATGTGAGGAGGCACCTGAAATACAGGCAGAAATGCATGTGGACACAGGTGGAACACACAAACTCCCCACAGAAGGCACTGCAGCAGGGAGTTATACCTCAGAACCAAATCCTGTGAAGAAGAAACAGTAATGGCTGCACCAATGTCACACCCAAATGTAGCTTAAATTTTTCCTCCGCCCACACGCTGATTTCCAAAGTTATCCTGAGATGTGGCATAAATAAATACTACAAGGATATGCCTTGAAATGTCAAAGACCACCAAAATGCTATGAACAAAGACTGCAAACTCAGATACTCAACAATAAACAAGGAGGATATGTAAATATTTTGCTGTGGGAGTTCATTTAAAGGGTTAATAAACATATATTGTCCTAGAAATCTGGCATTTCTGTAGTGTATTCTTTAAAAACCTTTCTTAAAGTATTATTTTTTTAGTACAATCAAGTTTCTGTTCTCCCTGTCAGAAGTTTTCTAACCTTTATTATTTTATAGCTGTCCTTTGCATTTATCACTTTTCTTTCCTGATTCTGACAAAGATTTGGGTATCATTCGACACAGACGAGACTGCCAATTTTTAAGTAAATTTATTGAAGCAATATGAGTGATAAAAAGGCTTGCCAAGGTCTGTAATGACAGAGTTATTACACACAGACAGACAGACAGACACACACACACACACACACACACACACACACACACACACACACACACATACATGCCATCTCTAATATATGTCATTAGAAAATTATACAAATATCCCATCAACAAAGTAAAGTGCACTTGTAAACAGCTCTGTAAAGAACTATTATAATAATGACTGCACTACCATGTGATACATAAACCAGATAATACTGGCCTTTTTCTTATATCCACCTAAAATGAGTCACAGCTGTCTGAAATGTACTCAGCTCTTTTTTTTCCTTTTCATACTATAGATTATATATATATATATATATATATATATATATATATATATATATATATATATATATATATATGTATACTTACACACACACACACATATATCTATATATCTATATATATATATATATATATATATGTTTTTAATATAAATAGCAACATACACGTACTGAATTTTTGAGACTGTACTTAAGTATACATTACCGGAAATGGTTCACATCAATACTATTTATTTATTGCTGAATATAGTGTTGACAAATCTTTATGTTTAATAATAAAATTTATCATCAACTTCAGGGTGTTGATATGGGATCTTGTGTTGTTCCTGCATTTTCCAATTTAGTGTTAAGTTGGCTGGAGAGGTTTTTCTTAATTTGAAGGGTCATCAACAGGTTTCCCTTTACTTGTTTTTTATATGGAATGGAAATGAAATAGAATCTGACACATTTTACTGTATTGGGTTCCTTAAATTTACTCTTGGTAGCATTGGTGATCTTTTTCATTTTAGATTTGGGAGTTACACTTGATAAGAGTAAAAAAATGTTTTCATAGAAATATTTTTAGGAAGAAAACTATTGTTAATAACTATTTAAATTTTAAAAGTCAACATCCAACATTTATGAAATTAAATATTGCTAGGGGTCAATTTATTACATTTTCTAGAATTATCAGTGATGTTGAAACTTTTAAAGCATTTCCACTTCCTATTAATTGTGATGTTATTTTGGTTAAAAACATTTCCAATAACTGGAAGTTATTCAAAGCAATCAAGAAATTTTTGGTACTTAGTATTTTAGTATGTAAACTTAATTTTGTTGTAAAAAGAAAAACTTCAACGTATTTTTTGAAAGATATTCTGAAATCAGTAATAGGCTAAGTAATTATAGAGATGTTTTTGGGACTTATAGATGTAAAAAATACAATATATGCAAGTTTATAAACAGTGGACAGAGTTGTGTAAAAACACAATGGATATGAAATTTCTGCCAAGGGTAAGTTTAACTATAAATCAGCCTGAATAGTATACTTAGCTACGTCTGCTTCATGTGAGAGCTTCTATGTGGGCAAAAGTACTAGAATCCTCTCAAAAAGAATATATGAGCACAAGTTAACTATTAGGAATGTGCTTAAAAATATAGTAGAACCAAACCACAGTCAGTATCCAGAAAAACAAAACTTTTAATGGTGAGCGCCTTCACGACAAGTTTTGCGCTTCATCAGACAACACAACATCTCTTTACTTTAGTATTTAAAATATATTCCAACCAGTAAAACCTCCTATGTAGTTACAATCAATTAAAAGCATTAACAAGACAATTAAAATTTAAAACCATAGATACAATGTGTCATCTTACTAAGTTCCTTGCCTGTAAAACTGGCTTTATGGAAGCCTTATCATTGAGCCCCTTCCCCATTGCAGCTCTCATCCTAATAATCCATTCTAATTCAGCTACTTCTGTCATATTGGTAACATCCCCTCTACTTTCATTATTTCTAACCGTTTCTATAGCCATAAATCTAAATGTATGTGCATTATCATACTTGGCCACATGTTTAGCCAATACATTATTATCTGTCCCCCTGTGTATATCATAAATGTGTTCTCTCATCCTTTGCTTTAACATAACGATTGGTTTTACCTATATAGTATGAAGAACATACTATACAGTGTGCCAAATAAACAAGATTGTTAGTATTACAGTTAGCAAATACTCAACTCTATTGTCTTCCCTGTATCAGGATGAACAAAAGTGTTACTGCTATCAATATACTGACAAAGATTATAGTTGGAACAGGGAAAAGTACCTCTGTTCCTATTATAGGAATTATCTAATGAGTCCCTGGGGTGACATAATAACCTTTTTAAAGATTTTTTATTTTTATAGGCAAAGGTGGGGTTGTCTCCCATGATCTAATTCCATCTTCAGAGCATAATACTGCCCAATTCTTCCTATAAACGTCTTGCATGAGATTCATATTACTTGAGTAGGTAATGGGTATTCTCATTGACCTAGGGGCAGCTTGTTCCTGACCTCATGGTGACATTTCCCTCTGTTCTGAAACATAAGGCTTTCCTATAGTCTCCCGTAGCCTTGGAACCATAGACAGCCCATCATTAACTTCATCTTCCTTATATCCTCTATACAAAAATGTATTCTTCAGACCTGCTAACTCCCCATCCAGGCTACTTTCATTTCTAGTCAACCTAGAGGTTCTCAGCCCCTGTCCTTTTATGATATTTTTAAATATATGCCTTGGATGTATACTATGCCTATGAAGGTAACTGTTTCTGTAACATCCTTTCATATATGTGTGTTAAAATTGCCCCCCATGTCCTGATTAATCCTTACATCCAGGAAGTCTATTGTGTCATAAGCCTTATTCATGGTGAATTTCAAGAAGTTAGTGCTCCTATTAATATTATGAATGAACTGTTGTATAGTTGCAGTGTCCCCCTCCCATAAAAGGAAGACGTCATCTACAAACTTACGATAAAATGCTATGCTTCCTCAAGTTTCAAAACCTAGTAGATGGTGCTTCTCCCATTGAGCCATGACAATGTTGGCGTGGCTATTGTCACACGAGGTGCCCATAGCTACGCCATCTACTTGTCTGTATAATGTATGTTCAAATAAGAAAATATTATTCTTTAATATGAGTTCCACCGACAGAGATAGTAAATCTATAAACTTGGGTACCAGCTGTCCATCATTCATTAAATATTGTCAAAGCATATCTACTCCTTGTTCATTAGGTATGACTGTGAATAGGGATTGGACATCCAGTGTCACTAATAAATGCCTATCCCTACTCTCCTTAGAATTTAGGAATTGATACAGGTCTCCCAAGAACTGTTTTGTATCATGTAACACATACCTATTTCTACTTAACACAGGTTTAAGATGTTTTTCCACAAATAATGAAAGAGGTCCAGTGCACCATCCCTTCCCTGTGACTATAGGTCGCATGGGTGGTAGTGTGGGGTGCTTATGTATTTTTGGAGTTCCCTGGATAATGGGTATAAGAGGTTCCTTGACTAAAAAATAATCAGATAGCTTTTGTGTTATAATGCGACATTGTAAACAGTCATAAATAGTGTCATTGATGTTCATAATACATTTATTTAGTTGTCTCACATCTATCTTTTCATATACATTCACATCATTTAACATAGCTTCCATTATTTGTTTATAACTTCTATCCATAACAACCAATGGCCCTCCTTTGTCTGCAGGCCTAATTATTAGTTGCATGTCATACTGTAAATTACTTAGTGCTTCACTCTCTTCTCTATCCAAGTTAACAGACTTTTTCCCAGCCACTCTGTTATCATATAATTTATAAATTTCTTTTTCACACATTCTCTCAAAAGTTTCTATTATGGCATTGTTTTTAGGAATAAAGCTGATTTTTTTATGAAACACAGCATTATCTTGCTTTTCATCCTGTCTATAGTTAAACATACATTTTAACATAATAGCTGCCTCACAGCAAGAGGTTCTCCGGTTCGATCCTCGGCTGGGGTGCCTTCTGTGCGGAGTCTGCATGTCCTCCCTGTGGTCACATGGGTTTCCTCCGGGTGCTCTGGTTTCCTCCCACATCCCAAATACATGCTGTAGGTGGATTGGACACTCTAAATTGGCCCTAGTTGTGAGTGTGTGCATGTGTGTGCCTTCTGTGGAATGTTGGGCGCCGGACTGGCAACTCGACACTGTAAAACTCCACTGCCAATCATGAGCGGACAGGAGATCCACTGTGGCGACCCCTAACCAGGAAAAGCCGAAAGAAGAAGAAGAATTACGTGTAAAAGTCTTAAGTTCAATTATATTTTCAGTAATAGTTTTTGTGCTTGAGGGTATAAATGTCATACCTCTATTTAAAAGTCTCTCTTCAGCCGCTTACAACGTTGTTGTAGAAATATTCCAAACTAATGGCTGTTGCTCTGCTGCCACATCTTCTTTAAATTTATCCCATTGTCATTCTCCTGAGAGGCTTTCCTTTTCATTTTCCTCCTGCTGCATGTGCTCTGCCGAAATGATGTGTTGTGCAGGCCCATTTGCGAATTAAAAACATTGTTTTCATTGGTTGCAAAATCAGTAGGAGAAGAAGAGTTTAAAGTTGTTGTAACCATGCTGTTCTTACTGCGTGCTCCCCCATTGGGCTCAGTAGTCTGCAATGCTTCCTTACTGGTGTTGGTAGCAGTTGATGACATCACTGGGACTGCCTGATTAGGTACTGCTTTTATGTTTTCAGTTCTTAAAGTGGCAACACTGTCGTTTGTTAAAACAGCAACACATCTTTTCGGCAGCGCACATACATAGAGCAACAGCTATGTGCATTGATAAGCTTAGAGCAGCTAGCCTGCTCATTGAGCAGCAGTGAGCACTGCCTTTAAAATTTAGATTCACATAGCCTAGTCTAGTTACTAACCCAAAAAAGCACCCTTAGCAGCCCTCTGTTAAGCACTGTATGTCACACCCTTGTAAATCCCCACTTATAAGACCTGACAGCATGGCTGAGCAATTTCCTACTGTCTCTATTACCACTCTGGTGGATATGAGTAAATCGATACAATGTAGCAATTGTCTCATGCTCACTGACAGCCACTTCATCCTTAAAGAAACAGATTCAGTATGCAAGAGACGCACATACACAATGTCACTGGAGGCAAAACTCTTTTGTACAAGGTCACATAATATATAGGAAGCTGTCAAAATCACACCCACAACACATAGTACACACCCCACACACCTAGAACAACGTATGCTGAGGCACTTAAATGCAATCTTCCTAAACCCCAAAGACCTCCAAAGCTTTCCAACTGCAAAGCTTATCCTCAGCAAACCCATAACTCTAAATAGTCCAAAAAAATCAACAACAAACACCTCACATGTCTAATTCAGTGGAACCAAAATACAAAGCCCCTAAGGCAAGCAAAATCACTTCCCAGGACTCTACTCATAGGGAACTTCATCGTAAGACATACTGATGCCCCTCTAACCAGGCTGAACAAGGAGAAGAGAATGGGTACACACACACACACACACACACACACACACACACACACACACACACACACACACACACACACACACAGACACACACACACACATGCACACACACACACACACACACACACACACACACACACACACACACACACACACACACACACACACACACACACTCAAGTCATTGTACCACAGGTGCCAGTATGACTCAGTTATAGTCCATATAGGTGTGAATGACCTGTGATATACCTTCCTAGACTATATGAACAGAGACATTATAGATTTCTCAGACTATGTGTCTTAGGCTGGTATGTGCCTAGCATTGAGCATCATTCTACCTTCACCAAGGATAATGCCACAATATGAGCAAAAGATGGTTGAGTGTAATACTTGGCTTAGTCTCTGATGTCATTCCAAGGGGATACTATATTTGTCAGCAAGGGAGAACTTAGCCAACAAACCACTTTGCTTTGCCAGGGTGCCAAGGATGGTCTGCACCTGTCCCATCTAGGCTTCCAAATATTGGCTAAAACTGTATCCTCCATGACAGAGCATATTTTAGGCAATGACAAATTGGCAAACCTTCTAACATAACAAAGGCAACTGAAGGAAACCTTAATGTGTTATTGCTCAATGCCAGGAGTTTAAACAAGCAGCTACACTCCCTTCAAGCTCTCCTCCCCCTGGAGAATGTAGACATCTGTGCAGTTACTGAGACATGGTTTAAAGCTGCAGAAAGTACTCTGGCATTGCAAGGTTTTCCACACATTTAGACCACTGACTACACAGAAAAGGACTAAAGGTGGAGGAATCTCTATCTATAATGATAACTATCATACCTCTAGGTTGGTTAAACTTGATGATGTGCTGGAGTTTTCCACATGCAAATTATTATAGACAAAATCCTGTACCATATCCTAGCAAGCTATAGGTCACCATCTGTGTCCCACAAAACCAATAGCTCATATTTAGACCTAATGAAGTCACTCACCATTAAACCAAACATCTTACTCATGGGGGACTTTAACTACCCTTCTATAGACTGGAAATCATATACAGCCTCAAACTTGCAGGCACAGAGATTTTTGGACTGCGTATACACAAACACCCTTGACCATGTAGTGGCTGTGCGCACTAGAGGTTCTAGTTTATTAGACCTGGTACTCACAAAATATGGGAGAATGCTGCCCCCCCCCCATGTCATGTCCTACCTTGCAAGGTCTAATCACAAATTTGACTCTTTGGAAATAAAAATCAGTATGGTAAGCCCAGTAAACCCTGTAACAGTTACGAACTTTTCCAAGGCAAACTACTTTTTATTAAGTGATAGTTTTTCAAAATTCAAGCCCCCTGCAAACCCCAATAGCACAGTAACCTATGCAAAATTGTTCAGTGAAACTCTGTACAACCATATCAATGGCTGCATAGAGGCTGCTGTACCTATCAAAAGTAAGCCCAAAACTTACTGTAAAAACAAACCACCCTGGTGGACTTCTAAATTAAACAGGTTATACATCAAAAGGAAAAAAAAAGTCATAGCTAAAATCAGGAAGTATAACTCCCAAAAAGATAAGAACGTGTTCATAAAACTAAACAGACAACTAAGAGAGCTTAGCAAGACCAAGAAAGCTGATTCTGAAGTCAGTATAGCCTCACAAGCAAAACCATAAGGCCTTTTTCAATTACATCAGAAACCGCAAAGACAGCATACAAAAGTGTGCCAAACTGGTGGTTAATGGCACCACATTCACTGAGCCAAGTGTTATAGTGAATCTGCCAGCTGAGAAATTCATTTATAACAACCCCCCACACACAAACACACACGCACACACACACACACACACACACACACACACACACACACACACACACACACACACACACACTCATCCCCAGACATTCCCCAGTAAGTACCTTCAAACATAACCCCACCAACTGAAAATAGCAAGCAGGTCCTGGTTGCGCTTGCTAAGACCAAGAACACAGCCTGCATGGGACCCAAATAATATCCTGGGGTGCCTCCTGAATAGCCTAAATGTGATCTATCAGGGGCACTGGTGTCCCTATTTAACTGTAGTCTCAAAATAGATGTGTGCCATGAGAAATGAGGACTGCAATGATCATCCCTCCTCATAACGGTGGACCATCAACAGACCCCAGAAGCTATGCACCCATTAGTCTGAGTAGCCTCATATGCAAAGCCATGGAAAGAATTATCATAGAAATGATGAATGGAGACATAGGAAACCTTCAGATAATGGACCCAACCCAGTTTGGTTTTGTCAAGGAAGGTCATACCTACTAATGATCATTCATTAATCATTGCATGGTACTACTCATTGAGTACAATTCCCCATTTGGCATGTACCTCACTAGACACCTGCAACAACTGGAGAGGCCACAAAAGTATCTCACAAAGAGGATCCTAGGCCTTAAACACTTATCCTATATGGACAGACTCAAAAAACTCCAACTATTGTTTGTCTCATATCGCCTACTTAGAGGCGATCTCTGCTTGACTTTCAAAACCAAGTCTGACCCAGCTCTGTTAGAAATGCTACATCTAAAGAAATCCCAATCCCTCCGTGCTACACACTCCAGAGACCTCAACCTCATTACCACAATCAACAGAGAAAGCAGGAGGGACAGGTTCATAACCCAGAGACTGCCCATGCTATGGAATAGACTTCCATATATGTCAAGTGGAGCTCCTCACTGGCCCTTTTCAAGAGAAATCTTGATGAGTGGAAGGGAAATAGAAAATTCACCCTGGGGATCACTCCAGTGGCTCTACTCGACAGAGGCACTGGGAACTAAGGTCAGGTGGCACAATGCCAGGGTAATCCTATGGGCTAGGCTTGTAAAGGCTCCAGGGCCATTAGCCTAGTACACACCTATAAACCTGGTGGAATTCTTTGAGAAGATCACCAAGGCAATGGATGAGGGGAAAATGGTGCATATACTGCCTACTCTAACCTGGCTAAAGCATTTAACACAATACCCTTCTCAGGCATTGTAAAGAAACTTACAAAATTGGGCATAAACCTTTATGCTACATGCTGGATAGCCAGTTGCCTCACAGAAAGGAACAAAGGAAGTTAGGATTTGTGAAACCCACTCCACAAAGAGACCAATCACCAGTGAAGTCCCTCATGGCTCAGTGCTGGGCCTGCTGCTCTTTGGCATATACTTCTTGGAAGTTAAGGCTAATGTCTCTGGTTGACATAGTTTATAGATGATTGCAATTTAGCAATCATAGCTTCCCCACCAAAACACTAACATCTTACAAAAATCTAACATAGACAAATGACTGATTCCAAAGCCACACCATAAAAGCTCAATGCCAAGAAATGCAAAATAATAACTTTTGGGAAGTTGGCCACCCCAGGAAACTGCATCATCAACATAACACCCTTAAGAATTGACCTGGTAGTCAGGGATTTCGGTACGCATATAGATAGTAACTTAGCCTTCTACCCAGCTGTGTCCAAGGAGTACATAAATTATTCTGTGTCACTCAGCTTATAAGTAGGGCCATGGCATCTAAGTCCAGGTAGATCATTGTGTCACTATATTCAGCTCTCATCAGACCCACCATTGAATTTAATTCCCCTTCGGTATGTATCCACACATGCATCACCTGGAATGTCTGCAATGGTTCCTTATAAAAAGAAGACAGAGCATAAACACAGTATCCTATGAGGATTACCTCAAAACCCTGTCTCCATACTCTGTTTCCTAAAGACTACTGAGAGGTGACCTATGCCTGACATACAGGACATTGTTGGATCCAACTCTGATGAATCTTTTACATATCTACAAAATGAACAACATCAGAACTACTTGATGTAAGGACCTGAATTTTGCTTGTGACATAAATAGGACATGTTGGAGAGACAGATACATATCTGAGAGAATTCTGATTCTCTGGATAGGTCCCCTAACCATGTAAAACAGAGTCCCTCCCTAACCCTTTTCAAGTTTAATCTGGATCAGTGGATGGGAAATCTAAAACTCACCCCTGGTCTGGAACCCAAGTCACTGGTGGACAGAGGCAGTAAGTAAATCATGTCCTACCTAACATACTCCCCTTATAAATATCTAAGATACAAAATTCATGGGACACTTTTGGGCTGCATGGCTAGGTTCATAAAGGCTTTTGTAGCCATTAGGCTTGTATGCACCTATGAATCTATGATGGGGGACCTTGAGAGATGGACTTGCAAGGTCTCATTTAACCAAATAAGCCTCCTTGTGTTAACAGTCTCCTTGTTATCTCTGACAAAGTCTGTGCAGGTCTTTATATTCACTCTGTGTTCAGAAGGAACTTGGTGAAGTAAAAAAAAATGAATACCATGTAGACCCATGCACTGCAACTTATGTCTATCATTTCATGGTATTAAGGACCCACCTTCTGTGATATCCTAAACCTCCACTAAACAAATGGGTCAACAGATACTGATACTGAGGACATGAATCGCCATGAATAAAACAAATGGGTCAACAGATACTGATACTGAGGACATGAATCTCCATGAATAAAACAAATGGGTCAACAGATACTGATACTGAGGACATGAATCTCCATGAATAAATAAGACATGCTGAAAGGATGGATTGCTCAACACTTATCCATCTCTGGAATCATTTTCTGTTATAAATAAAACATGTTGATTCCCTTTTCCTTTGAAGCAACACCTGACTATTAGAAGGGCACCTATAAGTTCATCCTGATTTGCTTTCCTCTCCTTGAGGCAGGAGGTGCCATATGAGGGTAAGTATTGACAAACGTGGTTATGGTTTGTGGACTGACTCTACTTCTAATCTCTGTGAATCTATTAAGCAATAATGTTTCACTGTTTCTAGAACCTTTTAGAAAAAAACAACTTTATCTTAAATACTATGATCTGAAGTGTGTAAGCGCTTCTTTGGGACAGGTGGAAGATTTTTTCCCCCACTGTATAGACAAACTGGGTTTGCAGGACCAGTTCCAGAAATCTAAAGGCACCAGCTTAAATATGCAAGTCTTAAAGAATAAATAAATAAATGTAGCTTAATATAAACCTCATTTAAACAACATCCTTTTCAATAAATAAACAAAGCTACTGCACAACTAAGTCAGAAGTCATATTAAGAAGACAGAATTTTAATTGTCGACTTTTTCTTTGTTATCTTAATTGTTAATCTTCACTATATTAAATATTATTTAATCTACTGCATTTTCATGCTGATTTTAAAAGTGTAATCAGTGAAAATATTGAGGAATCAGAAGCACAAGATATTCCCCAGGATTCATCAAGCTCTGCACGGCGTTCATGAATAGTGCAAGAGCTGCTGCAGGCAGTATATGGCTGCTGTACGATCCAGGAATAAGCTCCCCGGATGTGCACGAGCGCTCCTGCACTATTCCTGCACGGACACAGCCCCTGTATGTTAATTACCTCATTTTCTGGTGAAAACCATGCAAATGAGGAGAATTAGCAACCCAAGAAGCAGGCAGATATCCGTACAGGAATAGTGTAGACTGCAGAAATGTAGTCAGCCAGTAGCTGAATAGATTTCTGCAAACTACAAAACGGAGATATGACAGCTCGTAAAAAATGCTTGTATTAGTAGGGATAGGCATGCCAAAGGCCAAATATATGGTCATAGGCATGAAAATTAGTTTCAAAATTATAAAAATTAACTTTTTTTTGTTGGCCGACTTCGGCCGTTTAAGCGCAGGGCAGCGGTGTGCAAATGGGATTGGCCAGAAAATAATAAAAAAAGCTGGAAATAAGCTTTTAAACCAAAATCATAATTTTGCCATAATAGTCAACGGCATGCATAACACAACAAGACCATGGAACAGTGGTTGCTAAGGGGGAAGGCTGAGTGTCGGATTTGTAACCATGCATTAGTAGTCAATCCTATGCAAATGAGGGCAATGATACTGAATCACAGATTTCCCCTCACTGCTAGCTTGCACCCAACCATGTAGGTGCATTAAGACTACAGTGTAAACCTAAGAGCTAGATGACTTCATATGGGGATGTGTCATGCATGCTGTAAGCTTATTGGAGCCCTGTGACCCATGTTTTCCCTTAGATAAGCACAGCTAAGGTGGGGGGGGGAGTGTCTGAAGCTGCCTAGCAGTCTTTACATTGCCTAAACGGGTGTGAGTGCCGCACACCGGGTTTTAAAAAAAAAAAAAAAAAACAGGAAATAGCAGCTCCGTTCACATCTGAGCACTAGGTTTAAGCGGCGTGCCTTGGAGCTTAAACAGGAAGACAATGGGAAGGGAAAACAGCAGTAGGAAGGTAATCAAGGAGAACTAGCATAGCTGGCAGTGAAATGTATCAGAATCAGCCAATTACACAAGCATAAGCCCACCCAGCACACCACTATAAACTATGCAAACACCTTTTCCTCTGGTGTTTCCCACAAACTCTACACCACCGGTGTACACAAATGTGGAAATTTACCTAACAAAAACAACAAAATGATAAAGGCTGCTTTCACTCTCATAAATCAATATGCAGAAGAGGCTGAGGGTGGTGAGGATGAGAATGCCGATGACCAACCCACAGTGAGGAGATGGAGAAGAGTGTACAGACCCAGGGTAACCTATCAAGGGCTGCATGAGCTGGAGATAGTGGAGCACTATAGGATGGACAGGGACACTCTACAGCAAACTGTTGAGCTGTGCAGGCCATGCATCACACACAGAATCAACAGAGGGGAACCCATCCCAGTGGACACCAAGGTATGTGTAGGCTTTAGAATACTAGCCACAGGTACCTGCCAAAGGCCAACTGGGGATATTATGGGGATTTCACAGGCATCAGCATCCAGGGTACTCCACCAGTTCCTGGATGCCATGTCAGCACATGCCGGTGAGCACATATATTTCCACAACACCCGTGAGGCATTGACCAGCAATATGCATCTCTTCCACCAAATAGCAGACTACCCTGAGGTAGTGGGTGCTATAGACTGCACCCACATACATATCAAAGCACCACCTGGTGATAGGGGTAGGGTCTACATAAACCACAAGGGCTTCACCTCCATCAACTGCCAGGTCATGTGTGTGATGCCCAGGGCATTATAATGAATGTGTGTGCTGGCTGCCCTGGAAGCTAACATGACACCCACATCTGGCATATGACACAGCTGTACCAGAGATTTGCCAATGGAGACATCCCATATGGCCACCTAGTGAAGGATGCTGGTTATGCACTGGCACCGTGTCTGATGACACCCATCAGAAATGCACACACACCCGAACAAGAATTCCATAATGAGGCACACGCACAGACCAGAATCATAATAGAGTGTGTGTTTGGGATGCTCAAGTCACGGTTCCAGTGCCTGGACATATCTGGTGGAGCCTTGCAGTAATCACCAGCTACATGTACCCAGATTGTTCATAGGTTCATAGGTTGGAACTAGGCTATCGGCCCTAGGGCCTATACAAGCCTAGCCATAACAATTCTCTGGCTACTTCTTCCCACAGTATTTACTTCCCTGGACCCCTGTCTAGCAGGGCAACTGACGTGATCCCCGGGGTGAATTTCCTATCTTCCATCCAATCATCAAGGTTCCTTTTGAAGAGGGCCAAAGAGGTGCTCTGCTTGACATGTATGGGCAGTCTATTCCAGAGTCTGGGGAGTCTCTAGGTCAGGAACCTATCCCTCTAGCATGTTTTGTTCATTGTGATGACAAGGTTTAGATCCCTGGAGCATGTGGCTCTGAGGGATTAGGATTTCTTTAAGTGTAGCATGTCCAACAACTCTGAGTTTGACATGGCCTTGTATGTTAGGCAGAGATTGACTCTGAGTAGATGATATGCGACAGTATAGGTGGAGTTTTTTTAGATGGTCAGCATAGGGCATCTGCTTTAGGCCTGTGATTCTTTTAGTGAAGTATTTCTGCGGCCTTTCCAGTTGTTGCAGATGTCTTGAGAGGTACATACCAAATGGGGTGTTGTATTCTATAATAGGTCTAATGAGAGATGAGTACAGTGGGACAATGACCTTTTTTCTGGATGAAAAGCCCTTAGTAATAAGGTGTGCCACATCGAAGGATTTCCTGACTGTTGTGGCGATGTGGTTATCGAAGGTGAGACCACTGTCCACCTGTGTTCCTATGTCTCTTATCACACTTTCGGTGTTTAGTGTACTGCCACCTGTGTGGTAATTCACAGGTACATGTTTTTCCCCGAAGGGGATAACTATACATTTCTTGGCACTGAGCTTAAGCCCATGGCTCTGGCACCAAGCATTTGTTTCTGTAAGGCCCTTTTGTAGAATATCCACATCATTTGGGGATTCATTAATGGCTCCCAGTTTGCAGTCATCTGCAATTTTTGTTAGCCAGAGTCCCTTGGTGTTGGCCTGTACTTGGAAAAGTAGATGCCAAACAAGAGCGGTCCCAGGACTTAACCCTGACATACTCCACTTGTCACTTGTCTGGAGCTGGATTTGGAGTCGACTACTTTTACAGTGTGGGTTCTGTCAGTAAGCCAGTTGGCAGCCCATCGAGTGACATAGGGATTAATGCCCAGCTTAGTAAGTATATCTATGATTCCAGAGTGGGGGATGGTGTCAAAGGCCTTGGTGTGGTCCAGATAGGCTGTGTGGACCACCTTACCCTTGTCAACAGCTCTGGAGACTGATTTGAAGAAATCAATCAGGTTCAGGAGACAAGATCAGCCCTTTACAAACCCAAACTGCATGGGATACAGTGTTTGAAGGTTGCCAATTTCTTTGTTTATAAGTTCCATGACACGTTCCATGGCCTTGCAGATCAGACTCGTCAGACTGATGGGGTGGTAGTTCCCATGATCCAAGGTGGATCCCCCCTTGTGGAGTGGGATAACTGTAGCTGTGCACCACTCAGTGGGCATGAAGTCTGAGGTGAGGCTATTATTAAACATGACACTTAGGTGAGGTGCCAGTTCATTCTGTAGTTCATGTAGTACACAGCCTGGGATGTCATCTGGTCCCATGGATGCTGTATTCTTAGCTTTGGAGAGTGTGTTTTTAACCTGTGTGGCCATTATTACTGGAATTTGGCAATCTTTTGGTATTGAGATGGGCCCTTTAGGGGGTGAGAGGAGGGTGAAGTTTGCACTGAATCGATCTGCCAGGATATTGGCAATATCCTTGGGATCAGTATATTTAATGCCATTCTGTTGTAGCTTAGAGCAGATTTGAGCATTGCCATTTAGATTCTTGACATAGCTATAGAATGCTTTGTGGTTGTCTTTGGAATCTTTGGCAATTTTATTTTCGTAACTAGCTTTGGAGGATTTTATGAGTGATCTCAGCTTCTTACTGAGGCTGGTAAGGGAGTTTTTTGCATCCTGGGATTTTCCTCTTTTCTGCAACAGTTTCTTCCTTTTGTTGTAAAGTTTGTTTATAGCAAGGGATCACCAGATTGGCTTCCTTTTTTTTGGAGGAGAGCATCTTGGTTTTATTGGGGATGGCACTATTCATGCACGAGTGGATGTGCTCGTACAGTGCCTTAGTGTAGGATTCAGCAGTCGAACTTTCAGTTCCCATCTGCATGGGTGTCATGAAGTTTGTCACTTCTGACTTGAGCAGCATGAAGCTGGCTTTGGAGAAGTTTTTTACGGAGGTTTCCTTACTAGGGGGTGGGATGTGGATGTCAAGGGTGATTAGCTTATGGTCAGACCTGACCAATAAGGGGTGACCATAGGTGTGGAGCATCGATTTCCCATGTTGGTAATGACCAGGTCTAGGATATTGGAGCCCCTGATGGGACTAAGGATTAGTTGATCCAGGGCGCTGGAATTTATGAATTCCAAGAACCGTTGGGCAAAGGTGTTGGTACATGAGTAGTTTTCCCAGTTAATGGCAGGGTAGTTGAAATCACCCAGTGTTAGGGGGTTTGGTTGTATCTTAATATTTTCCAGTATGTTTAGAAAGGTGTTTTGAGAATCTTGGGGCATGGTGGGGGATCTGTAGCAAGCTACAATTTGGATTGCAGTCTTACCTAGTGTTAGTTACACCTGGAGAATTTCAGACACATTGTGTTGGGCAACTAGCCTGGTGTTGTGAATATCCTTGGTGAATATGGACACTCCTCCACCTTTAGTGTTTTGATCCTGGTTTGTTGACTGAAAAGTGTGGTAAGAGTTGTAGCCTGGTATTGCAGGGGTGCTCTCTGGAGCCTTGAACCAGGTCTCAGTTACTGCACAGATATCAATGTTCTCCATTTTTAGGAGTGCCTCAAGAGAGTGCATTTTGAGGTTTAGACTTCTAGCACTGAGTAGCATTACCTTCAGATTTTGCATGCTTGTACCTGTTACGGTAGTGGTTTTGTCCTTTGAACTTTGCCTAAAAAAGGCACTATAGAGGGGTGGCAAGAGCCTTAGCCAGTAACCTGAATCCCAGGGATGACAGGTCATTGTATGTGCCATGCTGCGCAATATGATCCTGCAGAAACAGCTGCAGGAACAGCATGGGGCAGGGCCACACAGCCGCCCACCATTGCCAAGGCCAGCATAGGCACAGAGTGACTCGGAGGAGGAACAACCTGAACCTGCCCCTGTAGGCAGAAGGAGGCATGCCCAGTATGCCAAGGCCTTGGCAAAGAGGCAATGCATAGCACATACACTGGCAAGGTAGAAGCCCAGGGAATGACACCTCTCTCTCTCTGACTCGCACATACAGTAAAAGGGATGCCAAACATGACACTACCTATGCTTAACCATGTATAGGGAGTGGACATGGTCAGCACTCCAGCACCATCCTCAATACTGGCACAGCCACAAGATAAGTCACTCTCATTATCAATTACTGAATGGAGTGGTATGTTCTGCTACTTATATCTGTGGTATGGATGTGAGCATGCAAGGGAACCGGGTGACTGAATGGGATCGAAGTAGATAGTAGACACCTATATCAGCAGCATGAAATCCATAAGAAATTCTGGTGTCAACTTAGTAGGCAGTACTAGACAAGGTGACAAAACCCACTGCAGGACATGTGATAGGCCAAATGCGTTTCCATAGGACACACACATGCATTCCAGTGAGGCTCACATACCCAACAACAGTCTCAGCCAGCAGGACAGGTGTAGACGAACACAAAGAAAGACTGTGCTAAAGCCTCCGATTTTTGGCAATGGAGAACAGCCCCCCTCAAGACCTACCTAGACAGACTACAACAGGTCAGGCAGTGGGATGTTAGTTTTGATGGGTAAGAAGTCTGTAACTGAAATGTAGGTCAATAAAACCTAAGAACTGTACTACACTGATATGCCTCTAGTCTGCATGATAGGTCAGAATACAGAATGAAATGGAAGCCAGCAGAGTACCTGAAATACCAGTACGGTCATAGCAAATGTTTACAGTTGTCAGGTGTGCACCCCCCCCACAATCCTATGTAGAAATGTAGTAACATGTATGTGTGGGTATAATAACAGTGGGGCACAGATTACCTGAGCTGGCCAAATTAGCAGGATAGATTGTTGCATGTGTACAATATGCAGGGCTCTGTGTGTTAGGTTGCTGTGTGTTGTATATTGTGTGAAAGTGGTCAGCATGTAGGCATGGAGGGTTGTGTCCTGATGATCAATTGCCAGTACTGTTGATGACAGGGCCACGTTCTCACAACTGCAGTGCCAAACACAATGCATCCCAGCAAGACACAATCCAGCAGTAATCCATACTAATTGTTCAGATGTAATATCTGTCACCATCTGAAAGATGGACATGGCATGAATGTAGGCCCAGACATAGAAACAGTATACAAGTGGAAGTACCCTAGACAGACAGTACATAAAATGTAACTGTCAACTGCACACACCTTTGGAATTGTACATACAGCTTAGCAGCACATTAGTTGGCTGTGTAGTATGGAATACTGATGTAGTCTGGGCAATCACTGGCAGACCACAAAAGGCACAGTTATGAAGTAATGAGAGACTGCCTATGTCCCTGCACAAGCCAGCATAAGGGGAATGTCACAGGTATATCTGTGAGTCAGCTGCAAGAAGCTTCCATAGCACACAAGCACTCAGCTCACCCCCACCATCAGCCACAGGTTCATCACTGGTCATATCCCTGCTGTTGGGAATGAATACAATATGACCCCCACCTCTGTATGGGAATAGCCACAGAATGCAGCATGCTGAAGAGGTTCCCATGCAGGTGTGCCCCTAGCTGTAAGCAGCACCCTGCCAGCATCCACACCAATGGATTAATAAGGACAGAAACTATTGCTATTAACACCTTGCACACCTACCCTGTCACCCTAGAGGAATACAGTGGCTTGCAGTCTGGGACTGTAGGAGTGACAGAATGCACTGGCCTGCTACAAATGGCCTGTGTCCCTCCTGTACTGCCAATGTATGTTATCTCATGGACTCCCAAATAATGACATAACACAGTCCACAGAACACAAATGCAAGGCCATGTCGACAAATCCCTGTAGCATGTCCATACTGCATGAACTGTGGACCAACCTCTAAATTCTGCTGGGATGAAGTGATAGCTATAGGGATACTTATCAGATATCATTTGCATAATGTTAGGAAGAGGATAGAATAAGAGAGGGGGGGTAGAAGCAGGGACGCCATGGAGTGTGTGAAGTCTGAAACTCTGATGTGTGCACATACTATCCCTGCCTGCAAACACAGGAATGAGTGGCTGCAAACCTGCTCGTAAACAACAATGTGAAGTGGTAATGACCAGAAATATGAGCCCTGCCTCTGGGTAACCTGTGTGAATTTGTGCAGCTGTGAGGTATGGCCACAGCAGGATATGGCCATTCTGTCCTGTCAGTAGATGTACAAGCATGGGATCCTCAGCCACCACAGTACCAAGGTGTTGGACCATTTACACAGACCCATCAGCAAGTGTCTGCAGCTCCCCCTCCATAAAGGCATCATTGTGCACGAATATGTAGGCTGCAGACCACAATACTGGACACAGTTTCATTCATCTTGTATTCCCCAGGAAATTACTGTGAGCAAATACATATACCTGTCAGTAGTTGATGACATAAAACATCACAGTATAAAACAGTACGTATGTCTGAATAGCTCTGTGAACACCAAAACCATGTAGCAGAAGCAGCACAGACACAATTATTTACAGTATCCCACTATCCTTTGCCCATTGTGACCCCATATTGTCAACCTATCTACAGATATCCTGCAGAAACAGGTTGCTAGCTGTAGGTGTAGAACACAAATGCCTGCACTGGAGTACAACCTACCTGGAATGGATTCACACATTCAATACAGAAGGTCATACTGGGCATGGCTCTCACACTTGAAGTCCATATCTGGCAACAACAGTGGACTATACACATCTGTTAGTCGCAGATGCCTGTGCACACACTCCACATTGCACACCAGTCATGCTTTGCACACACATCGGATAGGAATACACACATATATCCAAAGACAACACACTATAATAGGTCAAACATACACATACATAGATGTGAGGAAGAGAGTGACAGACAGTGACAAAGAGCTTCCCATCATAAGCCCTGTCCCACCTAGCACACATCCAATTGGCCAATTTCACATGACATGCAAATGTCTACCACTGTATATATATGTCCCTACGTTAGACCAACAGCACAGAAGATCGACACGCAAAACACCGATGCCAGAAAAATGATGAAGCAGATGACTGACAAGTCGTAATACTGACAGCGAAAACACCGACAGGGGTAACTTGTGAGCGCGACCCGGTAAGTGTGCGATAGTGAGGGACTTAGGGTTAGGGTGTGGTTAGGTAAGTGCACAATAGTGAGGGACTTAGGGTTAGGGTGCGGGTAAGGTTAGTGTGTGATAGTGAGGGACTTGGGGTTAGGATGCAGGTAAGGTATGTGTGCGATAGTGAGGGACTTAGGGTTAGGGTGCGGGTAAGGTGAGTGTGCGATAGTTACGGACCTTAGGGTTAGGGTTTGGGTTAAGGTTAGTGCATAGATAGTTTTGTGTATGGTGTAGCATAGGTTTTTAGGTTGTTTGCGTGCTTGTGTTGTGTGTTATGTGTAGCAGTGAACTTTTTGTTTTGTTAAGTGTCGGGATTGTTGTGTGTTGGGCATGTGAGCTTTCGTGTTTTTGAGGTTTCATTCTTCTGCGGTGTTTTGAGTGTCGATCTTCCGAGCTGTCAGTCTAATGTAGGGATCTCATATGTTTACATATATACAGATATATATGTATATATTTTCATAGATATATATATATATATATATATATATATATATATATATATATATATATATATATATATATATATATATATATATATATATATATATATATATAACACACACACACACACACACACACACACACACACACACACACACATATATATATATATATATATATATATATATATATATATATATATATATATACAGATAGATCTATATATGTCCATATATATAATGCAATATACAGATGTATAGCAATACATATATATAAATACGGTTACGAGTAAACACTCCAAACTGTGTTTTTCATCTTTGTTTGAGCCGCCAAAAAGATTGAATGAGAGAGTGAAGTTCTTGAAACGACGGACGAGTGGGGAATTGGGTCGTTAAAAACAGTTTACCCAGCTGGATAGACACTCTCTGTGGCGTTTCACACTCAAATGGATAATGTAAGTGCCTAAGGGTTTACGTGTCTTTCGGCTCCCTATGGGGTTCGAACTAGGAACGGAAACGTTTGATGAACTCCTGCACAATTTATGTTTATCTAATTATGATGAAGTTAAACACTAAAAGGTTGAATTTGGAAACTGAACAACTTTGCATTGTTACTATGATGTCTTTGAAACTTTATTCTAAATCTATGGTCAACCCTCCTTTCGGCCCCTATTGTTCTGCCAAAAGTCTAAAAACAAACACTGGCTTCATTTTTTTTGTTTCATTTCAAAATAAAATTTTTTTAGTTAAACCCTTAGTATTTCATTGTAACTATTGACATCATTAATTTATTTTCCGTCGTCCAAATGATACAGGTTTGAACATGTTCAGGAATAGTTTTTTGAAGGAAGCTCACTTTTCACATTGAAACAACACCTGTTGAGGTGGTGGATTTGGAAATGGTCCTTAATAACAACTATATTCATTTGAGACTATTACAAGCAAAAAGCAAACCACAGGTGGCAATGGGGCAATTGCCATTGTATTGGTATTAAGTGGTACTATTAGACTGGAAGAGGAAGTTATGCTACCTCCATTTCAAAAAAGATAGCACTTCATAATATAGAGCTTTTGAGCGACATATTGATGATTTTCCGGAAGGAATTTGTGAAAGCGACGTGTTGATTGTTGAAACAGTAAACTTTTAAGGTTTATTTAATATACACATGACAATACTACTTGTTTGAGATGTTAATAAAGAACATTATAAAGGGACAGATGGTAAGACTATCTAGTTAATTAGTAAACTATTTACAACAAACCCATTTTGCAGGGTTGTTATTTCACGAATATAAATAAGATGGTAATAAAAGGCTGCGCCATTCTATGATTTTTGCATATAAATGAGGATATTACATCATACATATACTTCAAGATATATGGGCAGGGACAATCACTATGGAGACCATTAGCGTACTGGGGTATCTTGCCATCATACTTTTTCAGGTAGAATAGGAATTTGGAAGGAACTCATGGAGTTTTCGTCCGACATTATATATATATGATGATGATGAAAAATGTGGGTGTGGTGCAACACCAAGAAAGTGGTTTTTTATTTGGCCACCTGTTAACCTGCAGGACAATGGTGGTGACGACAAAATTTTGCTTGAGGTGAGGAGCCTGTGGCAGGCAGTTAAGGCTTAATGCTTCAAAATAATAATGTATAAAATGAACATGCATCTTTAGCTAGCATGTTGTATTTAATATGTTTAATATGTTTAACATTTTTATGTGTCTAGATTTATATATATATATATATATATATATATATATATATATATATATATATATACATTTCTTTGTTATGTGTACACATGACTGCTGCATTTACCTTCCCAGATGTATCACACAGTATTTATCTGATATCTGTATATTTAGATAGAACATACTTGATTCAGCACTAATATAACTTACAAGTACTACACAATTGTAGAAGTCAAAGCAGTTGTTCACTACTATTCAGTATGTGTACTGACAGATATATTGGAAAAAAAACATCAAACGTCTTCACAGCTGTGATGGCTTAGTTAAGTGCTGTGACTATAGTGTACAGGGTCCTGGGTTCAAGACCTGCAAGGGTGTTTATTCTGTTGCTAGGCAGAACAAGGACTGTTGGATACAGAGTGGTAAGGCAGTTGTGAGCAGCCTAATCACATTCCAGTCTGATAAAATAGCAGGGTAATGACATTTTTAATAAGTGCATTTAATTCCATGTACATAACATGCATCTCTGTGTTGTCATTACAGTAGAAAGGGGTGTGAGTCTACTGTCTGGCACACCTGAATATATATGGCTTGTACAACACTCTTTTCCATTTGAATGTATTACATACATGAGTAGTATCCCAGGTTATATGCAGTCATACTGGCATGTAGTGTATCATTACGTTAATACTGTTGACAGTGCTTTCCCAAGTAATAGTAGATTGCAAATTGTAGTACTGGAACCAAACACCCCTGCATGCAAAGATGGACTCTTGAGTCCTCACTGTTCTGTTCTTGGTGTGTGAGCTGTGTGTCATTAAGTATTTCCTACTGGATATTGATCTGACATATGGATATTAACTGTAAACTACTGTGTGTATAGGACATGTCATTGAAGGCTGCTGTCATGTAGTAATGGCATGCCTATCAGTGTCAGATGTCTGTCAACAAAGTCATCCTATTGCATAACCAGTTGGCTAGCTGATGTCTGTCTGTCCTCTGTACAGATGTGTAGATGTCGAGACTCCATCTTGGCTGCTTATAGGCAATCTATGCTTGAGTGACACTGACATGTCTGCCCACCTGTGTTATGAATGCCACAGCTAGGAATCCACACCCTGTATGCACCACATGCCATGGATACCTCAACTACACTACCACAGTCAACAGAACATGCTTAGGTAGAGGTCTCCAAGACAGACACTGACCATGTTATGTAATACATGTTGCATACATGTCAACTGGAGTACCTCACTTGCCCTCTGCAAGAGGCAACCAGATGACTGGGTGTTGCATGTAACTCTCACCCAGAGGATCACCCCCGTGGCATCTGTTGATAGATGGCCTGCTGGCAAATGACAGGTGGTATGATACCAGCACAACACTGTTGTACAAATGGGTTGATAGCCATGGGTTACCCTCTGGGTTCTGGCAAGTGTGTGCATGTGTGCAAGTGTGTATATTTGTAGTATGCAGAATTCTGAGGCCACATTCTCCTAATACAATACATCTTGCCACACAGTATTAGGGATAGTGATGTTGCTGACCATAGGAGAGCCATGACAATGCATCACCCTACTATCCCTGTGGCATGTGCAATAGATGCATATCCCTGTAGTGGCATTCTTGAGATAGACAAGGGGTTGTATTGCAGTCCTGGTCAATGTGTGATGGTGGGTATGTCAGAGTATTATTATGGGTTTTAGTGAGTACAATATCCATTGTGGGGTGTGGGTGATGGGTATACTGTCTTTATACCATGGTACCCCCAGTACATGTCCCATGCTCCACTGTATGGGGACCACTGTCATCATCAACCATTCAGGTAACTGATAACACTATCCAGCCCAGTGATGCATGTGCTGTGTGCAACTTATCTGTAACAGAATGGACACACTGACAAAGTAGTTAGCAGTGATAAGTTCAGGTCTCTCAGATGTGTGTCTGACTGTTATTTGTTTGTCAGTGTGTATATGACAGTATGTCACACTATGTATTGTTCATAAACAACCAGTACATTCCCCATTACCATACTGTACAGGACCTGGTGATGTTCTTCACTTAACATGTAACCTGGAACACACCTCATCCTAAAAGCTGTGTGGTGTGTGCAATTAAGGCCACACACATCAGTAGCACTACATACCTAGGTAGGGGTTTTAGTCCCAGTGTTGCCAAGTAAGAGTCTGTATGTATGTGAAGGGATCTACTTCTGTTTGCAGAATATACATGTCCCAGGAGGTCATCTGTCCAAAAACTGCCCAGAAAATGCTAACATTCCACACATATCATCCTGTGGAAATTCATTTCATCACAACTAGTAGTAGATGTGTAAATGCCCTCTTCCTCACTGTATAGCTGTACAGCGATACTGGGTTGGTATATATAGCTGGATGTGGATCTTGTGGACACAGCCACCATCATTGCAGTTATTGTTGAGTGTATCCCCCCGCTTAGTTGGCTGTAATACTGTACAGTTCATGTTAACAAGTTAAGTAGTTGTCACTCACACTATCTGTGGATCTACACCACCTCCCACCCTTCAAAGGGTAGCGCTGTGCCACCCATACCAACACACCTATGTTTTCCAAGCTGAAGATTGCACTACATTGGGGAAGGGGACATATACCCTGCCAGTACCATCGTCAATGACATTAAACTAGCAGACTGCTTATTTCCCAATGTGTTGTTGTGCCTATTCTGTCTTGGTGGAATTACATAGGCTAAAATGGATTCCTTTCACAAGTACATAAATCCATGTGTACAGTATTCTCTGTGTATTGCACAAACACCAAAGCCTCTGTGTGTGTTATACACAAACATGTGGTGTGTACCACCCAGTACACTTACCATTGTCCACTGTAGAAGGGCTGCTGACATCAGCCACCATGCACTCGCCTGTATACACCCCCAGACCTATCAAGCATGTAGCACATGCAGTAACTGTTATACAGACCTGTGACATGTTCAGCTGTACCCAGGATATGGCACAGTCAAGGTGTCACCACAGTGCCATACCCCTTGTAGGAAACAACAGCAGACCAACATCCTGCTGACACATGGACACCTACAACACAAACTGAATACATTATGGAGACCACGATCACTCAGTGTTAATAACAGCTATAATGCATCATGGCTGGACAGCTACACATCCTGACATGTAAGCATTAAACATTAGTGCTGAAAACATGTTACACAGCATTACATTGGTACACTGTAGTACAGTCACACTGTGCATCAGAACCATATTAGCCTGTCCCTGCATTGATGTTATGGATGACACGGATGTGGCACAGGTATCATCATATGCACAGGGTATGTTGTTGGTTTGCCAAAGACCTAGGCTGAGCCATACATTTGACATCATGTGTGTGTGTTAGGAGGTTTCATTATTAATTGGGCTGTTGCAATGTGGTGTGTGTAGGTATGGGGTTGCCCTAGCTGTGTTGGTGATGTGTGTGTGCACGCATGCACATAGTTCTGCCATGTGGCTGCCCTATACAGAGGTTTGCTGGACAGCTGCAGACCATACCTGGCAGAGTGTGCAGTTCACCATCTCTGACCACAGACATGAGAACTGTGCATGCCAGGGATTGCACGGGTACAACAGGTACAAGTCATGATATGGTACTCTCCCCTGATGATGACATATCTCTGCTGGAGCCAGGTCCCTCTTGGGACTGGCCAGGGCCATGTGCATGTGGCCTGCTGTGTTGTGGTGTGGACAGCACCCCCTGCAGTGCTGGGGCTGGTACTGCCACTACAGGAGTGGCTCTGACTTCTTGCACATCCATGTCAACCTCAAGCTGTTGGTGTTGCTGGCCTACATCCACGTGGCCGTCACACTACTCCCACCATATGCTCAAGCACAGACATTTCACGGTCGAGGATTCCCACCATCTCACCCAACTGTCTATCCATGACCTCTGCAAAATAACGGTGGGCACCTGCAAGATCATGGATGTTGTCAATAACAGCGGAATGAGTAGCCCTCTGCAGCCTCAAACCCTGTCTGGTATACTGTTCCATACATGCCTGTGCCTCCATGATGGCCTGAAACATGCTTTTGATGGCACCAGATGTGACACTTCTGCCAGGGGCATGATGACCAGCAGCCCTCCTATGAGCACCCCTGTACATCTGCCTGTGTGGTACACCGCCGGACATCTGGCTATGGCTGCTGTGTCCAGACACATGTGTCATAGACACCTCACTGTCCTGTTCCATGCCACCACCCACTAACTGTCCCTCATCTATGGCCACTGGTGATGGGGTATGTATAGGCAAAGTGATTGTGTGTGGGGATGGGGTGGATAACAGTGGGATGTCAAACAATGGTGCAGCTTCAGCTCCTGACAACCCTGCCTGTGCCTCAACACACCTATCATCATTGACAGTGTCTGTATGGACACTAACATCAGTTTGCCTGCAGGAGGGACCTTGACCCACCTCGGCACCTGTGAGGGGAAAACAAGAAATGCACTTTAAGACCTGTACATCATTGCTTAACAGTATACACACACACACACACACACACACACACACACACACACACACACACATTTTCAGGTGAGGTTGGACAAAGATATTACACACAGAACTCTCATTACCCATCTGTCAACATGCATGACATATGGCACTCAACAGCATGCAGTGCAGCTATAGTCAATCTCTGTTACCAACATTATACATCTCTGTGATGCATGGGTTATGTTAGTAGGTGATGCCCCTTCCCATGGAACACACTGCACCCATGTACACAGTATTGCTGCTCACCTGTTCAGCACCCTGGCATGTACTGTGCACCATAACTCACAGGTGTACACGCCATTGCTGAATGTGTATATGGGTGTCAGTTATGCTTGCTCTGCTGCTCACAGTCCCTATGTGTTTGTCCGACACATACCTGGGATTATATGTGGACAGATGTCATTATTACAGATCTCATCATCAGCGGTGCATGTATGGCCAATAAAATACAATTACACTGACAACCTTCAAACCTTACTGTGGCTATGAGGAGTGTACACACCCTTAGTGACATGGCACCCTCTTCTCTGATATGCCATGTGGTCACATTATTGCATATGTTAACATTACACGAACCTGATATGTGACATATGACCTGTGCAATCCAATGCAGTATCAAACAAATGTTTTAGTTGTGCAGATGCTGACTGAGAGGCATACAATTTGTGGGTGCATAAGTGTGCACACCCTTATCATGATGGTTTGTTGCACCAACTGTTAAGTGTACTACAGCAGTCACTATTCCTGGAAGGGGTATACTAGCATGGGCCATCTGCATTTGCCAGTATTTGGTCACTGTGCCCACAAATCTATCCCAACTCTTGCATGATTGCAAGGTCAACTCGTGCACAGCCCTTGGAGGTCACACAGTGCCATCA
Organism: Protopterus annectens; assembly: GCF_019279795.1. Classification (NCBI taxonomy): domain Eukaryota; kingdom Metazoa; phylum Chordata; order Ceratodontiformes; family Protopteridae; genus Protopterus; species Protopterus annectens. The sequence continues at coordinate 1,731,043,448 of NC_056725.1, forward strand.
CTATTGCTGTGGAGTCAGGGTTATGTCTGCCACAATTCATGACCTTGACTGTGCAGATACAGCCATTCTAAGTGAGCTTTGGATGTCTGCTTCAGTTCACTGTTGTGTTTCAGGATGACACCCCCTCCTCATCCTCAGCCTTTTTGCAGATGCTTGACAACTATGGGCTACATTTGTGTGTCATTTTGCAGTGTCCCAAATTCAAAACACCATGCGTACTGGCCTATTCCCTGCTAATGAATGGCAAACATACAGGTGTACACTGGCACCAGCAAGGTACAGATGGGGATGGTGGGCCTGAGGTGGGCTGAGGTGTTGCTTGTGCAGCACGTGTATCTTAATTGATACTGTCTGTAGGTTTCCAACTTGGTCTTGGTACACCATTACACATTGCAACACATGCCTTTGGGGGACTTTTGAGGTTATGCATATGCTACCTGTAGAGAACCCTGGCTGATGTTTCCTGTGGAACAGCTGTCCCATCTGATTACCCTAACCCATGGGTCACACTTATGCAGAGTCCAGTTGATTGTCGACACAGGTACTGCACAGCCAGTACCTGCTAGACATTCCTGAAACTCCCTCATTGTTGCAGCATGTTACTAGGCAGCCTGAATTACCACTTTGCAACATGTGTCATCATCTGTCTTGGATGGCCATCTGTTTATTTTCTACATTAATCTTGTCCCATACATCCTCGCCACATACATGACTGTCTGCATTGTGTGCCATGGTGTATGCATTGGTGAGGCAAGGCTACATGTCCCACTCCTGTGTGATACCTGTTGGGTATGGGATCCATTCCATGGCTTGTAAGATGTGTGCAAGCCACGGCTGCCTCTATTGCAGGTAAGTGGGCACATTTGATGGACAAATGTCTTGGACAGCAGACCATTTCTTGATGTGATATTGAGGACCTGTACTTGCTGGAAGGTCCATACTCATGAAGAGTGAATGCTGTCAGTACTTAAAAAGCTGCTTCCACAATATGCTTCCAGTGTTGCTGTCCTAACATAGGATTCCATATTACACATTCATTGCTCATGTTAGTACCACATTACAGGTTTTAAAGGTTGTGGAATGCAGTATTGTGATATGCTGTTGTGTAGATCTGTAACAGTGGTATATACACTATTGTAGCACTGTATAAGGGTGATGTTTCAGACATGTTCCTACTGTAGGCCATTTGTCCCAATATTATGTACAATGCCAGGTTATTAGTTATATTGCAGGACTCTTACATACCCTTCAGATATGTTACCATGGTGACCACTGTGATGCAGTGCAGTTAACAGCAACAATAAGTGAACATGTACAGCATGCATTATGGGTAGGTGTGTTAAATGTGTGCATGGCAAATACCATGACCATAACATGGCCAGTGGATTGGCAAACCTGAACAAACAACACCATACTCACCAGCTACACGCTGCTGTCCCAGAGGTATTCCAGTGGGATCTACATAGTTTTGTGAGAGATATGATGTCAGTAGCCACACCTGTGG